>NW_025725554.1:300000-460467 GCF_021461395.2 Schistocerca americana
TCAATCACATCTGAGAGTAATTCTAAATAAAACACCTGTTGCTAATTGTTCGTCGTTCCAGACACTGCTTGCTATACGGCCACGACGCGCAACTGATTTCGAAAATTCGTTTGCCTCCTGTGAGGATCGAACTCACGACCCCTGGTTTACTAGACCAGTGCTCTGCCACTGAGCTAAAGAGGCGCGGCCTAGTGGTAGTTTTGCGTACTTCGTGCTTACGCTCGTCTGGATCATCAGGCTTAAGCTGACAACACTTCATATTACCGACTAATATTTGCAGCTATGGCGCACCATTACTGCTTGGCTACACATCTCACACGTAACCGATGTGCTCTCCAACCAACACCACTTACATTTCAGAACATGTCTTTGACACATGTCTACGAAATCACCTTCACCTTCAGATACACTTCCTTGCGACTGATGGAGACGTAGGCAAAGTTTTAAGTTGCTATTTCCATTACGTCACATTGATCAGAGAAACGGTAATTTACATCTGCAGCGGAACAAAATCACGTTCCGCCCAGCGTGGGGCTCGAACCCACGACCCTGAGATTAAGAGTCTCATGCTCTACCGACTGAGCTAGCCGGGCTGCGTCGGTGACTACGTGTCGGGTCGCACGACACACAGTTCTCGTTTCGGTGGGGTGGTCCCATACAGAATCTCTCCATGCTGCCTAATGTTTTCCTAGCGTCACACACGTCACGTACTTCAGTTTTATTTCATAATCATTTCTGAGAGGTACAGGAATTGCATGAAAACCTGCAGCGCTAGTGGTGTCAAAATTAACACACATATTTGATTTGACTCAGAAGCCGAACGGGTTACTTTCCGACGCTGTCTTAGATGCGCAAATGCCAGCCAAAACTCGCGGTGACGGCACTCAGCCGACCATTTCGCTAGATAACACCGTTCTGGCTGTGTGTGTATCAAGCTCAAGTGCATCTCCAAGCAGGAAATGGACAACAGCAACATTCAGACGATTTCGTACTGCTCAATAGCTACACTAAAACGGTGTGTTTCTTTTGCAGAATTGGAAAAACACGACCGTGACAGGATTCGAACCTGCAATCTTCGGATCCGAAGTCCGACGCCTTATCCATTAGGCCACACGGTCACTGGCCGCCAAGTATTCCTTACATTCGTGTCATCTCGAAACGCTCATACCGCTGAGGAATTGTGTTTTCGTTCTACACAGCCGCTGCCTCTTGCTGCTTCCCACCCATTCGTTACATGCAAGCCTTTACGAGACCGACCAAGTAGAGATTGGGAATCAAGACCACACACTTTGTGCATTCGAAATCGAAGGCAGGGCGTCCCTCGCCGCATTTGCTACGATGGCGATTTGCTACTTCTGCAGAAGCGGCGGCGTCGACGACGACGACGACGACGCTCGCGAGAGGCTCTGTGATATTTGAAAAACACATGTAAAAAATATAATTCAGACTGCCGCCTCCCACCCTACGCTGTACCGCTTTGGAAAATGCTTTATCTGCGACATTCGCCTCAATCACATCTGAGAGTAATTCTAAATAAAACACCTGTTGCTAATTGTTCGTCGTTCCAGACACTGCTTGCTATACGGCCACGACGCGCAACTGATTTCGAAAATTCGTTTGCCTCCTGTGAGGATCGAACTCACGACCCCTGGTTTACTAGACCAGTGCTCTGCCACTGAGCTAAAGAGGCGCGGCCTAGTGGTAGTTTTGCGTACTTCGTGCTTACGCTCGTCTGGATCATCAGGCTTAAGCTGACAACACTTCATATTACCGACTAATATTTGCAGCTATGGCGCACCATTACTGCTTGGCTACACATCTCACACGTAACCGATGTGCTCTCCAACCAACACCACTTACATTTCAGAACATGTCTTTGACACATGTCTACGAAATCACCTTCACCTTCAGATACACTTCCTTGCGACTGATGGAGACGTAGGCAAAGTTTTAAGTTGCTATTTCCATTACGTCACATTGATCAGAGAAACGGTAATTTACATCTGCAGCGGAACAAAATCACGTTCCGCCCAGCGTGGGGCTCGAACCCACGACCCTGAGATTAAGAGTCTCATGCTCTACCGACTGAGCTAGCCGGGCTGCGTCGGTGACTACGTGTCGGGTCGCACGACACACAGTTCTCGTTTCGGTGGGGTGGTCCCATACAGAATCTCTCCATGCTGCCTAATGTTTTCCTAGCGTCACACACGTCACGTACTTCAGTTTTATTTCATAATCATTTCTGAGAGGTACAGGAATTGCATGAAAACCTGCAGCGCTAGTGGTGTCAAAATTAACACACATATTTGATTTGACTCAGAAGCCGAACGGGTTACTTTCCGACGCTGTCTTAGATGCGCAAATGCCAGCCAAAACTCGCGGTGACGGCACTCAGCCGACCATTTCGCTAGATAACACCGTTCTGGCTGTGTGTGTATCAAGCTCAAGTGCATCTCCAAGCAGGAAATGGACAACAGCAACATTCAGACGATTTCGTACTGCTCAATAGCTACACTAAAACGGTGTGTTTCTTTTGCAGAATTGGAAAAACACGACCGTGACAGGATTCGAACCTGCAATCTTCGGATCCGAAGTCCGACGCCTTATCCATTTGGCCACACGGTCACTGGCCGCCAAGTATTCCTTACATTCGTGTCATCTCGAAACGCTCATACCGCTGAGGAATTGTGTTTTCGTTCTACACAGCCGCTGCCTCTTGCTGCTTCCCACCCATTCGTTACATGCAAGCCTTTACGAGACCGACCAAGTAGAGATTGGGAATCAAGACCACACACTTTGTGCATTCGAAATCGAAGGCAGGGCGTCCCTCGCCGCATTTGCTACGATGGCGATTTGCTACTTCTGCAGAAGCGGCGGCGTCAACGACGACGACGACGCTCGCGAGAGGCTCTGTGATATTTGAAAAACACATGTAAAAAATATAATTCAGACTGCCGCCTCCCACCCTACGCTGTACCGCTTTGGAAAATGCTTTATCTGCGACATTCGCCTCAATCACATCTGAGAGTAATTCTAAATAAAACACCTGTTGCTAATTGTTCGTCGTTCCAGACACTGCTTGCTATACGGCCACGACGCGCAACTGATTTCGAAAATTCGTTTGCCTTCTGTGAGGATCGAACTCACGACCCCTGGTTTACTAGACCAGTGCTCTGCCACTGAGCTAAAGAGGCGCGGCCTAGTGGTAGTTTTGCGTACTTCCTGCTTACGCTCGTCTGGATCATCAGGCTTAAGCTGACAACACTTCATATTACCGACTAATATTTGCAGCTATGGCGCACCATTACTGCTTGGCTTCACATCTCACACGTAACCGATGTGCTCTCCAACCAACACCACTTACATTTCAGAACATGTCTTTGACACATGTCTACGAAATCACCTTCACCTTCAGATACACTTCCTTGCGACTGATGGAGACGTAGGCAAAGTTTTAAGTTGCTATTTCCATTACGTCACATTGATCAGAGAAACGGTAATTTACATCTGCAGCGGAACAAAATTACGTTCCGCCCAGCGTGGGGCTCGAACCCACGACCCTGAGATTAAGAGTCTCATGCTCTACCGACTGAGCTAGCCGGGCTGCGTCGGTGACTACGTGTCGGGTCGCACGACACACAGTTCTCGTTTCGGTGGGGTGGTCCCATACAGAATCTCTCCATGCTGCCTAATGTTTTCTAGCGTCACACACGTCACGTACTTCAGTTTTATTTCATAATCATTTCTGAGAGGTACAGGAATTGCATGAAAACCTGCAGCGCTAGTGGTGTCAAAATTAACACACATATTTGATTTGACTCAGAAGCCGAACGGGTTACTTTCCGACGCTGTCTTAGATGCGCAAATGCCAGCCAAAACTCGCGGTGACGGCACTCAGCCGACCATTTCGCTAGATAACACCGTTCTGGCTGTGTGTGTATCAAGCTCAAGTGCATCTCCAAGCAGGAAATGGACAACAGCAACATTCAGACGATTTCGTACTGCTCAATAGCTACACTAAAACGGTGTGTTTCTTTTGCAGAATTGGAAAAACACGACCGTGACAGGATTCGAACCTGCAATCTTCGGATCCGAAGTCCGACGCCTTATCCATTAGGCCACACGGTCACTGGCCGCCAAGTATTCCTTACATTCGTGTCATCTCGAAACGCTCATACCGCTGAGGAATTGTGTTTTCGTTCTACACAGCCGCTGCCTCTTGCTGCTTCCCACCCATTCGTTACATGCAAGCCTTTACGAGACCGACCAAGTAGAGATTGGGAATCAAGACCACACACTTTGTGCATTCGAAATCGAAGGCAGGGCGTCCCTCGCCGCATTTGCTACGATGGCGATTTGCTACTTCTGCAGAAGCGGCGGCGTCGACGACGACGACGACGACGACGCTCGCGAGAGGCTCTGTGATATTTGAAAAACACATGTAAAAAATATAATTCAGACTGCCGCCT
This sequence comes from Schistocerca americana, assembly GCF_021461395.2. NCBI lineage: Eukaryota > Metazoa > Arthropoda > Insecta > Orthoptera > Acrididae > Schistocerca > Schistocerca americana. The sequence continues at coordinate 304,470 of NW_025725554.1, forward strand.
CCCACCCTACGCTGTACCGCTTTGGAAAATGCTTTATCTGCGACATTCGCCTCAATCACATCTGAGAGTAATTCTAAATAAAACACCTGTTGCTAATTGTTCGTCGTTCCAGACACTGCTTGCTATACGGCCACGACGCGCAACTGATTTCGAAAATTCGTTTGCCTCCTGTGAGGATCGAACTCACGACCCCTGGTTTACTAGACCAGTGCTCTGCCACTGAGCTAAAGAGGCGCGGCCTAGCGGTAGTTTTGCGTACTTCGTGCTTACGCTCGTCTGGATCATCAGGCTTAAGCTGACAACACTTCATATTACCGACTAATATTTGCAGCTATGGCGCACCATTACTGCTTGGCTTCACATCTCACACGTAACCGATGTGCTCTCCAACCAACACCACTTACATTTCAGAACATGTCTTTGACACATGTCTACGAAATCACCTTCACCTTCAGATACACTTCCTTGCGACTGATGGAGACGTAGGCAAAGTTTTAAGTTGCTATTTCCATTACGTCACATTGATCAGAGAAACGGTAATTTACATCTGCAGCGGAACAAAATTACGTTCCGCCCAGCGTGGGGCTCGAACCCACGACCCTGAGATTAAGAGTCTCATGCTCTACCGACTGAGCTAGCCGGGCTGCGTCGGTGACTACGTGTCGGGTCGCACGACACACAGTTCTCGTTTCGGTGGGGTGGTCCCATACAGAATCTCTCCATGCTGCCTAATGTTTTCTAGCGTCACACACGTCACGTACTTCAGTTTTATTTCATAATCATTTCTGAGAGGTACAGGAATTGCATGAAAACCTGCAGCGCTAGTGGTGTCAAAATTAACACACATATTTGATTTGACTCAGAAGCCGAACGGGTTACTTTCCGACGCTGTCTTAGATGCGCAAATGCCAGCCAAAACTCGCGGTGACGGCACTCAGCCGACCATTTCGCTAGATAACACCGTTCTGGCTGTGTGTATCAAGCTCAAGTGCATCTCCAAGCAGGAAATGGACAACAGCAACATTCAGACGATTTCGTACTGCTCAATAGCTACACTAAAACGGTGTGTTTCTTTTGCAGAATTGGAAAAACACGACCGTGACAGGATTCGAACCTGCAATCTTCGGATCCGAAGTCCGACGCCTTATCCATTAGGCCACACGGTCACTGGCCGCCAAGTATTCCTTACATTCGTGTCATCTCGAAACGCTCATACCGCTGAGGAATTGTGTTTTCGTTCTACACAGCCGCTGCCTCTTGCTGCTTCCCACCCATTCGTTACATGCAAGCCTTTACGAGACCGACCAAGTAGAGATTGGGAATCAAGACCACACACTTTGTGCATTCGAAATCGAAGGCAGGGCGTCCCTCGCCGCATTTGCTACGATGGCGATTTGCTACTTCTGCAGAAGCGGCGGCGTCGACGACGACGACGACGACGCTCGCGAGAGGCTCTGTGATATTTGAAAAACACATGTAAAAAATATAATTCAGACTGCCGCCTCCCACCCTACGCTGTACCGCTTTGGAAAATGCTTTATCTGCGACATTCGCCTCAATCACATCTGAGAGTAATTCTAAATAAAACACCTGTTGCTAATTGTTCGTCGTTCCAGACACTGCTTGCTATACGGCCACGACGCGCAACTGATTTCGAAAATTCGTTTGCCTCCTGTGAGGATCGAACTCACGACCCCTGGTTTACTAGACCAGTGCTCTGCCACTGAGCTAAAGAGGCGCGGCCTAGTGGTAGTTTTGCGTACTTCGTGCTTACGCTCGTCTGGATCATCAGGCTTAAGCTGACAACACTTCATATTACCGACTAATATTTGCAGCTATGGCGCACCATTACTGCTTGGCTACACATCTCACACGTAACCGATGTGCTCTCCAACCAACACCACTTACATTTCAGAACATGTCTTTGACACATGTCTACGAAATCACCTTCACCTTCAGATACACTTCCTTGCGACTGATGGAGACGTAGGCAAAGTTTTAAGTTGCTATTTCCATTACGTCACATTGATCAGAGAAACGGTAATTTACATCTGCAGCGGAACAAAATCACGTTCCGCCCAGCGTGGGGCTCGAACCCACGACCCTGAGATTAAGAGTCTCATGCTCTACCGACTGAGCTAGCCGGGCTGCGTCGGTGACTACGTGTCGGGTCGCACGACACACAGTTCTCGTTTCGGTGGGGTGGTCCCATACAGAATCTCTCCATGCTGCCTAATGTTTTCTAGCGTCACACACGTCACGTACTTCAGTTTTATTTCATAATCATTTCTGAGAGGTACAGGAATTGCATGAAAACCTGCAGCGCTAGTGGTGTCAAAATTAACACACATATTTGATTTGACTCAGAAGCCGAACGGGTTACTTTCCGACGCTGTCTTAGATGCGCAAATGCCAGCCAAAACTCGCGGTGACGGCACTCAGCCGACCATTTCGCTAGATAACACCGTTCTGGCTGTGTGTATCAAGCTCAAGTGCATCTCCAAGCAGGAAATGGACAACAGCAACATTCAGACGATTTCGTACTGCTCAATAGCTACACTAAAACGGTGTGTTTCTTTTGCAGAATTGGAAAAACACGACCGTGACAGGATTCGAACCTGCAATCTTCGTATCCGAAGTCCGACGCCTTATCCATTAGGCCACACGGTCACTGGCCGCCAAGTATTCCTTACATTCGTGTCATCTCGAAACGCTCATACCGCTGAGGAATTGTGTTTTCGTTCTACACAGCCGCTGCCTCTTGCTGCTTCCCACCCATTCGTTACATGCAAGCCTTTACGAGACCGACCAAGTAGAGATTGGGAATCAAGACCACACACTTTGTGCATTCGAAATCGAAGGCAGGGCGTCCCTCGCCGCATTTGCTACGATGGCGATTTGCTACTTCTGCAGAAGCGGCGGCGTCGACGACGACGACGACGACGACGACGACGCTCGCGAGAGGCTCTGTGATATTTGAAAAACACATGTAAAAAATATAATTCAGACTGCCGCCTCCCACCCTACGCTGTACCGCTTTGGAAAATGCTTTATCTGCGACATTCGCCTCAATCACATCTGAGAGTAATTCTAAATAAAACACCTGTTGCTAATTGTTCGTCGTTCCAGACACTGCTTGCTATACGGCCACGACGCGCAACTGATTTCGAAAATTCGTTTGCCTCCTGTGAGGATCGAACTCACGACCCCTGGTTTACTAGACCAGTGCTCTGCCACTGAGCTAAAGAGGCGCGGCCTAGTGGTAGTTTTGCGTACTTCGTGCTTACGCTCGTCTGGATCATCAGGCTTAAGCTGACAACACTTCATATTACCGACTAATATTTGCAGCTATGGCGCACCATTACTGCTTGGCTACACATCTCACACGTAACCGATGTGCTCTCCAACCAACACCACTTACATTTCAGAACATGTCTTTGACACATGTCTACGAAATCACCTTCACCTTCAGATACACTTCCTTGCGACTGATGGAGACGTAGGCAAAGTTTTAAGTTGCTATTTCCATTACGTCACATTGATCAGAGAAACGGTAATTTACATCTGCAGCGGAACAAAATCACGTTCCGCCCAGCGTGGGGCTCGAACCCACGACCCTGAGATTAAGAGTCTCATGCTCTACCGACTGAGCTAGCCGGGCTGCGTCGGTGACTACGTGTCGGGTCGCACGACACACAGTTCTCGTTTCGGTGGGGTGGTCCCATACAGAATCTCTCCATGCTGCCTAATGTTTTCTAGCGTCACACACGTCACGTACTTCAGTTTTATTTCATAATCATTTCTGAGAGGTACAGGAATTGCATGAAAACCTGCAGCGCTAGTGGTGTCAAAATTAACACACATATTTGATTTGACTCAGAAGCCGAACGGGTTACTTTCCGACGCTGTCTTAGATGCGCAAATGCCAGCCAAAACTCGCGGTGACGGCACTCAGCCGACCATTTCGCTAGATAACACCGTTCTGGCTGTGTGTGTATCAAGCTCAAGTGCATCTCCAAGCAGGAAATGGACAACAGCAACATTCAGACGATTTCGTACTGCTCAATAGCTACACTAAAACGGTGTGTTTCTTTTGCAGAATTGGAAAAACACGACCGTGACAGGATTCGAACCTGCAATCTTCGGATCCGAAGTCCGACGCCTTATCCATTAGGCCACACGGTCACTGGCCGCCAAGTATTCCTTACATTCGTGTCATCTCGAAACGCTCATACCGCTGAGGAATTGTGTTTTCGTTCTACACAGCCGCTGCCTCTTGCTGCTTCCCACCCATTCGTTACATGCAAGCCTTTACGAGACCGACCAAGTAGAGATTGGGAATCAAGACCACACACTTTGTGCATTCGAAATCGAAGGCAGGGCGTCCCTCGCCGCATTTGCTACGATGGCGATTTGCTACTTCTGCAGAAGCGGCGGCGTCGACGACGACGACGACGACGCTCGCGAGAGGCTCTGTGATATTTGAAAAACACATGTAAAAAATATAATTCAGACTGCCGCCTCCCACCCTACGCTGTACCGCTTTGGAAAATGCTTTATCTGCGACATTCGCCTCAATCACATCTGAGAGTAATTCTAAATAAAACACCTGTTGCTAATTGTTCGTCGTTCCAGACACTGCTTGCTATACGGCCACGACGCGCAACTGATTTCGAAAATTCGTTTGCCTCCTGTGAGGATCGAACTCACGACCCCTGGTTTACTAGACCAGTGCTCTGCCACTGAGCTAAAGAGGCGCGGCCTAGCGGTAGTTTTGCGTACTTCGTGCTTACGCTCGTCTGGATCATCAGGCTTAAGCTGACAACACTTCATATTACCGACTAATATTTGCAGCTATGGCGCACCATTACTGCTTGGCTACACATCTCACACGTAACCGATGTGCTCTCCAACCAACACCACTTACATTTCAGAACATGTCTTTGACACATGTCTACGAAATCACCTTCACCTTCAGATACACTTCCTTGCGACTGATGGAGACGTAGGCAAAGTTTTAAGTTGCTATTTCCATTACGTCACATTGATCAGAGAAACGGTAATTTACATCTGCAGCGGAACAAAATTACGTTCCGCCCAGCGTGGGGCTCGAACCCACGACCCTGAGATTAAGAGTCTCATGCTCTACCGACTGAGCTAGCCGGGCTGCGTCGGTGACTACGTGTCGGGTCGCACGACACACAGTTCTCGTTTCGGTGGGGTGGTCCCATACAGAATCTCTCCATGCTGCCTAATGTTTTCCTAGCGTCACACACGTCACGTACTTCAGTTTTATTTCATAATCATTTCTGAGAGGTACAGGAATTGCATGAAAACCTGCAGCGCTAGTGGTGTCAAAATTAACACACATATTTGATTTGACTCAGAAGCCGAACGGGTTACTTTCCGACGCTGTCTTAGATGCGCAAATGCCAGCCAAAACTCGCGGTGACGGCACTCAGCCGACCATTTCGCTAGATAACACCGTTCTGGCTGTGTGTGTATCAAGCTCAAGTGCATCTCCAAGCAGGAAATGGACAACAGCAACATTCAGACGATTTCGTACTGCTCAATAGCTACACTAAAACGGTGTGTTTCTTTTGCAGAATTGGAAAAACACGACCGTGACAGGATTCGAACCTGCAATCTTCGGATCCGAAGTCCGACGCCTTATCCATTAGGCCACACGGTCACTGGCCGCCAAGTATTCCTTACATTCGTGTCATCTCGAAACGCTCATACCGCTGAGGAATTGTGTTTTCGTTCTACACAGCCGCTGCCTCTTGCTGCTTCCCACCCATTCGTTACATGCAAGCCTTTACGAGACCGACCAAGTAGAGATTGGGAATCAAGACCACACACTTTGTGCATTCGAAATCGAAGGCAGGGCGTCCCTCGCCGCATTTGCTACGATGGCGATTTGCTACTTCTGCAGAAGCGGCGGCGTCGACGACGACGACGACGACGCTCGCGAGAGGCTCTGTGATATTTGAAAAACACATGTAAAAAATATAATTCAGACTGCCGCCTCCCACCCTACGCTGTACCGCTTTGGAAAATGCTTTATCTGCGACATTCGCCTCAATCACATCTGAGAGTAATTCTAAATAAAACACCTGTTGCTAATTGTTCGTCGTTCCAGACACTGCTTGCTATACGGCCACGACGCGCAACTGATTTCGAAAATTCGTTTGCCTCCTGTGAGGATCGAACTCACGACCCCTGGTTTACTAGACCAGTGCTCTGCCACTGAGCTAAAGAGGCGCGGCCTAGCGGTAGTTTTGCGTACTTCGTGCTTACGCTCGTCTGGATCATCAGGCTTAAGCTGACAACACTTCATATTACCGACTAATATTTGCAGCTATGGCGCACCATTACTGCTTGGCTACACATCTCACACGTAACCGATGTGCTCTCCAACCAACACCACTTACATTTCAGAACATGTCTTTGACACATGTCTACGAAATCACCTTCACCTTCAGATACACTTCCTTGCGACTGATGGAGACGTAGGCAAAGTTTTAAGTTGCTATTTCCATTACGTCACATTGATCAGAGAAACGGTAATTTACATCTGCAGCGGAACAAAATTACGTTCCGCCCAGCGTGGGGCTCGAACCCACGACCCTGAGATTAAGAGTCTCATGCTCTACCGACTGAGCTAGCCGGGCTGCGTCGGTGACTACGTGTCGGGTCGCACGACACACAGTTCTCGTTTCGGTGGGGTGGTCCCATACAGAATCTCTCCATGCTGCCTAATGTTTTCTAGCGTCACACACGTCACGTACTTCAGTTTTATTTCATAATCATTTCTGAGAGGTACAGGAATTGCATGAAAACCTGCAGCGCTAGTGGTGTCAAAATTAACACACATATTTGATTTGACTCAGAAGCCGAACGGGTTACTTTCCGACGCTGTCTTAGATGCGCAAATGCCAGCCAAAACTCGCGGTGACGGCACTCAGCCGACCATTTCGCTAGATAACACCGTTCTGGCTGTGTGTGTATCAAGCTCAAGTGCATCTCCAAGCAGGAAATGGACAACAGCAACATTCAGACGATTTCGTACTGCTCAATAGCTACACTAAAACGGTGTGTTTCTTTTGCAGAATTGGAAAAACACGACCGTGACAGGATTCGAACCTGCAATCTTCGGATCCGAAGTCCGACGCCTTATCCATTAGGCCACACGGTCACTGGCCGCCATCTCGAAATCGTAGCTCAGGCATTCTTCACTTTATCACCATTATAACGAACAACAGCAACAGTAATCCATCCATTACCAGCTTGATGTGTGTCTAATTGGGTAAGTGTAAAATTAATAACACAACCACAAAACACAGATGGACCTTGCAAAATAACCTGTGCTCCTTTGTTAGCAACTCTGATCTCCAGTTGCTAACAAAGGAGCACAGGTTATTTTGCAAGGTCCATCTGTGTTTTGTGGTTGTGTTATTAATTTTACACTTACCCAATTAGACACACATCAAGCTGGTAATGGATGGATTACTGTTGCTGTTGTTCGTTATAATGGTGATAAAGTGAAGAATGTGACTGGTTTGGAAGGTTTTAATGCAAGAGATGTCATAGCCTACCGCACTTTTCATGTTGGAGAAGTGTTTAATAGGGATTTGGGTATTTCCTACTTCACATCTAACCAGGCATTTTGGTTTAGAACAAGGAATCACCGTAAAATAAGTGAACAGGAGAGTGTGTGTCTTTGGATTAAAGGTGCAGGAAGATGTGCTAAAATACAAGTTACTGGAGATGTAACACATTATTACAGAAATTAAAATAAAGAATTTCTTATCCTATCCTTATTTCCTTTAAAAAAAAAAAATAATAAAAAAAACATTGACCGGCTAGATTCTGAACGCAAGACGTACGCTACATTGACCGGAGGCCATAGAGTGAGAACAGTATTTTTAGCATCTTACGTAATGCATGACGTCACAACTGCGTGACCTTGAAGGGGACTTGCGCTCCGTTGCTGCGCCGAGCCGAATCCCGTCCGCGCGCGTGCGCGTGCAGCAGCACCGTACTATTATTTGAGATGCCTCGTTACACGAGAAGATATAGACGTTCGCGTCTAACTGTTTATAAGGCCTTAGACGATCTGGAGATCAGAGTTGCTAACAAAGGAGCACAGGTTATTTTGCAAGGTCCATCTGTGTTTTGTGGTTGTGTTATTAATTTTACACTTACCCAATTAGACACACATCAAGCTGGTAATGGATGGATTACTGTTGCTGTTGTTCGTTATAATGGTGATAAAGTGAAGAATGTGACTGGTTTGGAAGGTTTTAATGCAAGAGATGTCATAGCCTACCGCACTTTTCATGTTGGAGAAGTGTTTAATAGGGATTTGGGTATTTCCTACTTCACATCTAACCAGGCATTTTGGTTTAGAACAAGGAATCACCATAAAATAAGTGAACAGGAGAGTGTGTGTCTTTGGATTAAAGGTGCAGGAAGATGTGCTAAAATACAAGTTACTGGAGATGTAACACATTATTACATAAATTAAAATAAAGAATTTCTTATCCTATCCTTATTCGTCATCTCGAAACGCTCATACCGCTGAGGAATTGTGTTTTCGTTCTACACAGCCGCTGCCTCTTGCTGCTTCCCACCCATTCGTTACATGCAAGCCTTTACGAGACCGACCAAGTAGAGATTGGGAATCAAGACCACACACTTTGTGCATTCGAAATCGAAGGCAGGGCGTCCCTCGCCGCATTTGCTACGATGGCGATTTGCTACTTCTGCAGAAGCGGCGGCGTCGACGACGACGACGACGACGACGCTCGCGAGAGGCTCTGTGATATTTGAAAAACACATGTAAAAAATATAGTCAGACTGCCGCCTCCCACCCTACGCTGTACCGCTTTGGAAAATGCTTTATCTGCGACATTCGCCTCAATCACATCTGAGAGTAATTCTAAATAAAACACCTGTTGCTAATTGTTCGTCGTTCCAGACACTGCTTGCTATACGGCCACGACGCGCAACTGATTTCGAAAATTCGTTTGCCTCCTGTGAGGATCGAACTCACGACCCCTGGTTTACTAGACCAGTGCTCTGCCACTGAGCTAAAGAGGCGCGGCCTAGCGGTAGTTTTGCGTACTTCGTGCTTACGCTCGTCTGGATCATCAGGCTTAAGCTGACAACACTTCATATTACCGACTAATATTTGCAGCTATGGCGCACCATTACTGCTTGGCTACACATCTCACACGTAACCGATGTGCTCTCCAACCAACACCACTTACATTTCAGAACATGTCTTTGACACATGTCTACGAAATCACCTTCACCTTCAGATACACTTCCTTGCGACTGATGGAGACGTAGGCAAAGTTTTAAGTTGCTATTTCCATTACGTCACATTGATCAGAGAAACGGTAATTTACATCTGCAGCGGAACAAAATTACGTTCCGCCCAGCGTGGGGCTCGAACCCACGACCCTGAGATTAAGAGTCTCATGCTCTACCGACTGAGCTAGCCGGGCTGCGTCGGTGACTACGTGTCGGGTCGCACGACACACAGTTCTCGTTTCGGTGGGGTGGTCCCATACAGAATCTCTCCATGCTGCCTAATGTTTTCTAGCGTCACACACGTCACGTACTTCAGTTTTATTTCATAATCATTTCTGAGAGGTACAGGAATTGCATGAAAACCTGCAGCGCTAGTGGTGTCAAAATTAACACACATATTTGATTTGACTCAGAAGCCGAACGGGTTACTTTCCGACGCTGTCTTAGATGCGCAAATGCCAGCCAAAACTCGCGGTGACGGCACTCAGCCGACCATTTCGCTAGATAACACCGTTCTGGCTGTGTGTGTATCAAGCTCAAGTGCATCTCCAAGCAGGAAATGGACAACAGCAACATTCAGACGATTTCGTACTGCTCAATAGCTACACTAAAACGGTGTGTTTCTTTTGCAGAATTGGAAAAACACGACCGTGACAGGATTCGAACCTGCAATCTTCGGATCCGAAGTCCGACGCCTTATCCATTAGGCCACACGGTCACTGGCCGCCAAGTATTCCTTACATTCGTGTCATCTCGAAACGCTCATACCGCTGAGGAATTGTGTTTTCGTTCTACACAGCCGCTGCCTCTTGCTGCTTCCCACCCATTCGTTACATGCAAGCCTTTACGAGACCGACCAAGTAGAGATTGGGAATCAAGACCACACACTTTGTGCATTCGAAATCGAAGGCAGGGCGTCCCTCGCCGCATTTGCTACGATGGCGATTTGCTACTTCTGCAGAAGCGGCGGCGTCGACGACGACGACGACGACGCTCGCGAGAGGCTCTGTGATATTTGAAAAACACATGTAAAAAATATAATTCAGACTGCCGCCTCCCACCCTACGCTGTACCGCTTTGGAAAATGCTTTATCTGCGACATTCGCCTCAATCACATCTGAGAGTAATTCTAAATAAAACACCTGTTGCTAATTGTTCGTCGTTCCAGACACTGCTTGCTATACGGCCACGACGCGCAACTGATTTCGAAAATTCGTTTGCCTCCTGTGAGGATCGAACTCACGACCCCTGGTTTACTAGACCAGTGCTCTGCCACTGAGCTAAAGAGGCGCGGCCTAGTGGTAGTTTTGCGTACTTCGTGCTTACGCTCGTCTGGATCATCAGGCTTAAGCTGACAACACTTCATATTACCGACTAATATTTGCAGCTATGGCGCACCATTACTGCTTGGCTACACATCTCACACGTAACCGATGTGCTCTCCAACCAACACCACTTACATTTCAGAACATGTCTTTGACACATGTCTACGAAATCACCTTCACCTTCAGATACACTTCCTTGCGACTGATGGAGACGTAGGCAAAGTTTTAAGTTGCTATTTCCATTACGTCACATTGATCAGAGAAACGGTAATTTACATCTGCAGCGGAACAAAATTACGTTCCGCCCAGCGTGGGGCTCGAACCCACGACCCTGAGATTAAGAGTCTCATGCTCTACCGACTGAGCTAGCCGGGCTGCGTCGGTGACTACGTGTCGGGTCGCACGACACACAGTTCTCGTTTCGGTGGGGTGGTCCCATACAGAATCTCTCCATGCTGCCTAATGTTTTCCTAGCGTCACACACGTCACGTACTTCAGTTTTATTTCATAATCATTTCTGAGAGGTACAGGAATTGCATGAAAACCTGCAGCGCTAGTGGTGTCAAAATTAACACACATATTTGATTTGACTCAGAAGCCGAACGGGTTACTTTCCGACGCTGTCTTAGATGCGCAAATGCCAGCCAAAACTCGCGGTGACGGCACTCAGCCGACCATTTCGCTAGATAACACCGTTCTGGCTGTGTGTGTATCAAGCTCAAGTGCATCTCCAAGCAGGAAATGGACAACAGCAACATTCAGACGATTTCGTACTGCTCAATAGCTACACTAAAACGGTGTGTTTCTTTTGCAGAATTGGAAAAACACGACCGTGACAGGATTCGAACCTGCAATCTTCGGATCCGAAGTCCGACGCCTTATCCATTAGGCCACACGGTCACTGGCCGCCAAGTATTCCTTACATTCGTGTCATCTCGAAACGCTCATACCGCTGAGGAATTGTGTTTTCGTTCTACACAGCCGCTGCCTCTTGCTGCTTCCCACCCATTCGTTACATGCAAGCCTTTACGAGACCGACCAAGTAGAGATTGGGAATCAAGACCACACACTTTGTGCATTCGAAATCGAAGGCAGGGCGTCCCTCGCCGCATTTGCTACGATGGCGATTTGCTACTTCTGCAGAAGCGGCGGCGTCGACGACGACGACGACGACGACGACGCTCGCGAGAGGCTCTGTGATATTTGAAAAACACATGTAAAAAATATAATTCAGACTGCCGCCTCCCACCCTACGCTGTACCGCTTTGGAAAATGCTTTATCTGCGACATTCGCCTCAATCACATCTGAGAGTAATTCTAAATAAAACACCTGTTGCTAATTGTTCGTCGTTCCAGACACTGCTTGCTATACGGCCACGACGCGCAACTGATTTCGAAAATTCGTTTGCCTCCTGTGAGGATCGAACTCACGACCCCTGGTTTACTAGACCAGTGCTCTGCCACTGAGCTAAAGAGGCGCGGCCTAGTGGTAGTTTTGCGTACTTCGTGCTTACGCTCGTCTGGATCATCAGGCTTAAGCTGACAACACTTCATATTACCGACTAATATTTGCAGCTATGGCGCACCATTACTGCTTGGCTACACATCTCACACGTAACCGATGTGCTCTCCAACCAACACCACTTACATTTCAGAACATGTCTTTGACACATGTCTACGAAATCACCTTCACCTTCAGATACACTTCCTTGCGACTGATGGAGACGTAGGCAAAGTTTTAAGTTGCTATTTCCATTACGTCACATTGATCAGAGAAACGTTCCGCCCAGCGTGGGGCTCGAACCCACGACCCTGAGATTAAGAGTCTCATGCTCTACCGACTGAGCTAGCCGGGCTGCGTCGGTGACTACGTGTCGGGTCGCACGACACACAGTTCTCGTTTCGGTGGGGTGGTCCCATACAGAATCTCTCCATGCTGCCTAATGTTTTCCTAGCGTCACACACGTCACGTACTTCAGTTTTATTTCATAATCATTTCTGAGAGGTACAGGAATTGCATGAAAACCTGCAGCGCTAGTGGTGTCAAAATTAACACACATATTTGATTTGACTCAGAAGCCGAACGGGTTACTTTCCGACGCTGTCTTAGATGCGCAAATGCCAGCCAAAACTCGCGGTGACGGCACTCAGCCGACCATTTCGCTAGATAACACCGTTCTGGCTGTGTGTGTATCAAGCTCAAGTGCATCTCCAAGCAGGAAATGGACAACAGCAACATTCAGACGATTTCGTACTGCTCAATAGCTACACTAAAACGGTGTGTTTCTTTTGCAGAATTGGAAAAACACGACCGTGACAGGATTCGAACCTGCAATCTTCGGATCCGAAGTCCGACGCCTTATCCATTAGGCCACACGGTCACTGGCCGCCAAGTATTCCTTACATTCGTGTCATCTCGAAACGCTCATACCGCTGAGGAATTGTGTTTTCGTTCTACACAGCCGCTGCCTCTTGCTGCTTCCCACCCATTCGTTACATGCAAGCCTTTACGAGACCGACCAAGTAGAGATTGGGAATCAAGACCACACACTTTGTGCATTCGAAATCGAAGGCAGGGCGTCCCTCGCCGCATTTGCTACGATGGCGATTTGCTACTTCTGCAGAAGCGGCGGCGTCGACGACGACGACGACGACGACGCTCGCGAGAGGCTCTGTGATATTTGAAAAACACATGTAAAAAATATAATTCAGACTGCCGCCTCCCACCCTACGCTGTACCGCTTTGGAAAATGCTTTATCTGCGACATTCGCCTCAATCACATCTGAGAGTAATTCTAAATAAAACACCTGTTGCTAATTGTTCGTCGTTCCAGACACTGCTTGCTATACGGCCACGACGCGCAACTGATTTCGAAAATTCGTTTGCCTCCTGTGAGGATCGAACTCACGACCCCTGGTTTACTAGACCAGTGCTCTGCCACTGAGCTAAAGAGGCGCGGCCTAGCGGTAGTTTTGCGTACTTCGTGCTTACGCTCGTCTGGATCATCAGGCTTAAGCTGACAACACTTCATATTACCGACTAATATTTGCAGCTATGGCGCACCATTACTGCTTGGCTACACATCTCACACGTAACCGATGTGCTCTCCAACCAACACCACTTACATTTCAGAACATGTCTTTGACACATGTCTACGAAATCACCTTCACCTTCAGATACACTTCCTTGCGACTGATGGAGACGTAGGCAAAGTTTTAAGTTGCTATTTCCATTACGTCACATTGATCAGAGAAACGGTAATTTACATCTGCAGCGGAACAAAATTACGTTCCGCCCAGCGTGGGGCTCGAACCCACGACCCTGAGATTAAGAGTCTCATGCTCTACCGACTGAGCTAGCCGGGCTGCGTCGGTGACTACGTGTCGGGTCGCACGACACACAGTTCTCGTTTCGGTGGGGTGGTCCCATACAGAATCTCTCCATGCTGCCTAATGTTTTCCTAGCGTCACACACGTCACGTACTTCAGTTTTATTTCATAATCATTTCTGAGAGGTACAGGAATTGCATGAAAACCTGCAGCGCTAGTGGTGTCAAAATTAACACACATATTTGATTTGACTCAGAAGCCGAACGGGTTACTTTCCGACGCTGTCTTAGATGCGCAAATGCCAGCCAAAACTCGCGGTGACGGCACTCAGCCGACCATTTCGCTAGATAACACCGTTCTGGCTGTGTGTGTATCAAGCTCAAGTGCATCTCCAAGCAGGAAATGGACAACAGCAACATTCAGACGATTTCGTACTGCTCAATAGCTACACTAAAACGGTGTGTTTCTTTTGCAGAATTGGAAAAACACGACCGTGACAGGATTCGAACCTGCAATCTTCGGATCCGAAGTCCGACGCCTTATCCATTAGGCCACACGGTCACTGGCCGCCAAGTATTCCTTACATTCGTGTCATCTCGAAACGCTCATACCGCTGAGGAATTGTGTTTTCGTTCTACACAGCCGCTGCCTCTTGCTGCTTCCCACCCATTCGTTACATGCAAGCCTTTACGAGACCGACCAAGTAGAGATTGGGAATCAAGACCACACACTTTGTGCATTCGAAATCGAAGGCAGGGCGTCCCTCGCCGCATTTGCTACGATGGCGATTTGCTACTTCTGCAGAAGCGGCGGCGTCGACGACGACGACGACGACGCTCGCGAGAGGCTCTGTGATATTTGAAAAACACATGTAAAAAATATAATTCAGACTGCCGCCTCCCACCCTACGCTGTACCGCTTTGGAAAATGCTTTATCTGCGACATTCGCCTCAATCACATCTGAGAGTAATTCTAAATAAAACACCTGTTGCTAATTGTTCGTCGTTCCAGACACTGCTTGCTATACGGCCACGACGCGCAACTGATTTCGAAAATTCGTTTGCCTCCTGTGAGGATCGAACTCACGACCCCTGGTTTACTAGACCAGTGCTCTGCCACTGAGCTAAAGAGGCGCGGCCTAGCGGTAGTTTTGCGTACTTCGTGCTTACGCTCGTCTGGATCATCAGGCTTAAGCTGACAACACTTCATATTACCGACTAATATTTGCAGCTATGGCGCACCATTACTGCTTGGCTACACATCTCACACGTAACCGATGTGCTCTCCAACCAACACCACTTACATTTCAGAACATGTCTTTGACACATGTCTACGAAATCACCTTCACCTTCAGATACACTTCCTTGCGACTGATGGAGACGTAGGCAAAGTTTTAAGTTGCTATTTCCATTACGTCACATTGATCAGAGAAACGGTAATTTACATCTGCAGCGGAACAAAATTACGTTCCGCCCAGCGTGGGGCTCGAACCCACGACCCTGAGATTAAGAGTCTCATGCTCTACCGACTGAGCTAGCCGGGCTGCGTCGGTGACTACGTGTCGGGTCGCACGACACACAGTTCTCGTTTCGGTGGGGTGGTCCCATACAGAATCTCTCCATGCTGCCTAATGTTTTCCTAGCGTCACACACGTCACGTACTTCAGTTTTATTTCATAATCATTTCTGAGAGGTACAGGAATTGCATGAAAACCTGCAGCGCTAGTGGTGTCAAAATTAACACACATATTTGATTTGACTCAGAAGCCGAACGGGTTACTTTCCGACGCTGTCTTAGATGCGCAAATGCCAGCCAAAACTCGCGGTGACGGCACTCAGCCGACCATTTCGCTAGATAACACCGTTCTGGCTGTGTGTGTATCAAGCTCAAGTGCATCTCCAAGCAGGAAATGGACAACAGCAACATTCAGACGATTTCGTACTGCTCAATAGCTACACTAAAACGGTGTGTTTCTTTTGCAGAATTGGAAAAACACGACCGTGACAGGATTCGAACCTGCAATCTTCGGATCCGAAGTCCGACGCCTTATCCATTAGGCCACACGGTCACTGGCCGCCAAGTATTCCTTACATTCGTGTCATCTCGAAACGCTCATACCGCTGAGGAATTGTGTTTTCGTTCTACACAGCCGCTGCCTCTTGCTGCTTCCCACCCATTCGTTACATGCAAGCCTTTACGAGACCGACCAAGTAGAGATTGGGAATCAAGACCACACACTTTGTGCATTCGAAATCGAAGGCAGGGCGTCCCTCGCCGCATTTGCTACGATGGCGATTTGCTACTTCTGCAGAAGCGGCGGCGTCGACGACGACGACGACGACGACGCTCGCGAGAGGCTCTGTGATATTTGAAAAACACATGTAAAAAATATAATTCAGACTGCCGCCTCCCACCCTACGCTGTACCGCTTTGGAAAATGCTTTATCTGCGACATTCGCCTCAATCACATCTGAGAGTAATTCTAAATAAAACACCTGTTGCTAATTGTTCGTCGTTCCAGACACTGCTTGCTATACGGCCACGACGCGCAACTGATTTCGAAAATTCGTTTGCCTCCTGTGAGGATCGAACTCACGACCCCTGGTTTACTAGACCAGTGCTCTGCCACTGAGCTAAAGAGGCGCGGCCTAGCGGTAGTTTTGCGTACTTCGTGCTTACGCTCGTCTGGATCATCAGGCTTAAGCTGACAACACTTCATATTACCGACTAATATTTGCAGCTATGGCGCACCATTACTGCTTGGCTACACATCTCACACGTAACCGATGTGCTCTCCAACCAACACCACTTACATTTCAGAACATGTCTTTGACACATGTCTACGAAATCACCTTCACCTTCAGATACACTTCCTTGCGACTGATGGAGACGTAGGCAAAGTTTTAAGTTGCTATTTCCATTACGTCACATTGATCAGAGAAACGGTAATTTACATCTGCAGCGGAACAAAATTACGTTCCGCCCAGCGTGGGGCTCGAACCCACGACCCTGAGATTAAGAGTCTCATGCTCTACCGACTGAGCTAGCCGGGCTGCGTCGGTGACTACGTGTCGGGTCGCACGACACACAGTTCTCGTTTCGGTGGGGTGGTCCCATACAGAATCTCTCCATGCTGCCTAATGTTTTCCTAGCGTCACACACGTCACGTACTTCAGTTTTATTTCATAATCATTTCTGAGAGGTACAGGAATTGCATGAAAACCTGCAGCGCTAGTGGTGTCAAAATTAACACACATATTTGATTTGACTCAGAAGCCGAACGGGTTACTTTCCGACGCTGTCTTAGATGCGCAAATGCCAGCCAAAACTCGCGGTGACGGCACTCAGCCGACCATTTCGCTAGATAACACCGTTCTGGCTGTGTGTGTATCAAGCTCAAGTGCATCTCCAAGCAGGAAATGGACAACAGCAACATTCAGACGATTTCGTACTGCTCAATAGCTACACTAAAACGGTGTGTTTCTTTTGCAGAATTGGAAAAACACGACCGTGACAGGATTCGAACCTGCAATCTTCGGATCCGAAGTCCGACGCCTTATCCATTAGGCCACACGGTCACTGGCCGCCAAGTATTCCTTACATTCGTGTCATCTCGAAACGCTCATACCGCTGAGGAATTGTGTTTTCGTTCTACACAGCCGCTGCCTCTTGCTGCTTCCCACCCATTCGTTACATGCAAGCCTTTACGAGACCGACCAAGTAGAGATTGGGAATCAAGACCACACACTTTGTGCATTCGAAATCGAAGGCAGGGCGTCCCTCGCCGCATTTGCTACGATGGCGATTTGCTACTTCTGCAGAAGCGGCGGCGTCGACGACGACGACGACGACGCTCGCGAGAGGCTCTGTGATATTTGAAAAACACATGTAAAAAATATAATTCAGACTGCCGCCTCCCACCCTACGCTGTACCGCTTTGGAAAATGCTTTATCTGCGACATTCGCCTCAATCACATCTGAGAGTAATTCTAAATAAAACACCTGTTGCTAATTGTTCGTCGTTCCAGACACTGCTTGCTATACGGCCACGACGCGCAACTGATTTCGAAAATTCGTTTGCCTCCTGTGAGGATCGAACTCACGACCCCTGGTTTACTAGACCAGTGCTCTGCCACTGAGCTAAAGAGGCGCGGCCTAGCGGTAGTTTTGCGTACTTCGTGCTTACGCTCGTCTGGATCATCAGGCTTAAGCTGACAACACTTCATATTACCGACTAATATTTGCAGCTATGGCGCACCATTACTGCTTGGCTACACATCTCACACGTAACCGATGTGCTCTCCAACCAACACCACTTACATTTCAGAACATGTCTTTGACACATGTCTACGAAATCACCTTCACCTTCAGATACACTTCCTTGCGACTGATGGAGACGTAGGCAAAGTTTTAAGTTGCTATTTCCATTACGTCACATTGATCAGAGAAACGGTAATTTACATCTGCAGCGGAACAAAATTACGTTCCGCCCAGCGTGGGGCTCGAACCCACGACCCTGAGATTAAGAGTCTCATGCTCTACCGACTGAGCTAGCCGGGCTGCGTCGGTGACTACGTGTCGGGTCGCACGACACACAGTTCTCGTTTCGGTGGGGTGGTCCCATACAGAATCTCTCCATGCTGCCTAATGTTTTCCTAGCGTCACACACGTCACGTACTTCAGTTTTATTTCATAATCATTTCTGAGAGGTACAGGAATTGCATGAAAACCTGCAGCGCTAGTGGTGTCAAAATTAACACACATATTTGATTTGACTCAGAAGCCGAACGGGTTACTTTCCGACGCTGTCTTAGATGCGCAAATGCCAGCCAAAACTCGCGGTGACGGCACTCAGCCGACCATTTCGCTAGATAACACCGTTCTGGCTGTGTGTGTATCAAGCTCAAGTGCATCTCCAAGCAGGAAATGGACAACAGCAACATTCAGACGATTTCGTACTGCTCAATAGCTACACTAAAACGGTGTGTTTCTTTTGCAGAATTGGAAAAACACGACCGTGACAGGATTCGAACCTGCAATCTTCGGATCCGAAGTCCGACGCCTTATCCATTAGGCCACACGGTCACTGGCCGCCAAGTATTCCTTACATTCGTGTCATCTCGAAACGCTCATACCGCTGAGGAATTGTGTTTTCGTTCTACACAGCCGCTGCCTCTTGCTGCTTCCCACCCATTCGTTACATGCAAGCCTTTACGAGACCGACCAAGTAGAGATTGGGAATCAAGACCACACACTTTGTGCATTCGAAATCGAAGGCAGGGCGTCCCTCGCCGCATTTGCTACGATGGCGATTTGCTACTTCTGCAGAAGCGGCGGCGTCGACGACGACGACGACGACGACGACGCTCGCGAGAGGCTCTGTGATATTTGAAAAACACATGTAAAAAATATAATTCAGACTGCCGCCTCCCACCCTACGCTGTACCGCTTTGGAAAATGCTTTATCTGCGACATTCGCCTCAATCACATCTGAGAGTAATTCTAAATAAAACACCTGTTGCTAATTGTTCGTCGTTCCAGACACTGCTTGCTATACGGCCACGACGCGCAACTGATTTCGAAAATTCGTTTGCCT
This sequence comes from Schistocerca americana, assembly GCF_021461395.2. Classification (NCBI taxonomy): domain Eukaryota; kingdom Metazoa; phylum Arthropoda; class Insecta; order Orthoptera; family Acrididae; genus Schistocerca; species Schistocerca americana. Next base: position 324,042 of record NW_025725554.1, read on the forward strand.
CCTGTGAGGATCGAACTCACGACCCCTGGTTTACTAGACCAGTGCTCTGCCACTGAGCTAAAGAGGCGCGGCCTAGCGGTAGTTTTGCGTACTTCGTGCTTACGCTCGTCTGGATCATCAGGCTTAAGCTGACAACACTTCATATTACCGACTAATATTTGCAGCTATGGCGCACCATTACTGCTTGGCTACACATCTCACGCGTAACCGATGTGCTCTCCAACCAACACCACTTACATTTCAGAACATGTCTTTGACACATGTCTACGAAATCACCTTCACCTTCAGATACACTTCCTTGCGACTGATGGAGACGTAGGCAAAGTTTTAAGTTGCTATTTCCATTACGTCACATTGATCAGAGAAACGGTAATTTACATCTGCAGCGGAACAAAATTACGTTCCGCCCAGTGTGGGGCTCGAACCCACGACCCTGAGATTAAGAGTCTCATGCTCTACCGACTGAGCTAGCCGGGCTGCGTCGGTGACTACGTGTCGGGTCGCACGACACACAGTTCTCGTTTCGGTGGGGTGGTCCCATACAGAATCTCTCCATGCTGCCTAATGTTTTCCTAGCGTCACACACGTCACGTACTTCAGTTTTATTTCATAATCATTTCTGAGAGGTACAGGAATTGCATGAAAACCTGCAGCGCTAGTGGTGTCAAAATTAACACACATATTTGATTTGACTCAGAAGCCGAACGGGTTACTTTCCGACGCTGTCTTAGATGCGCAAATGCCAGCCAAAACTCGCGGTGACGGCACTCAGCCGACCATTTCGCTAGATAACACCGTTCTGGCTGTGTGTGTATCAAGCTCAAGTGCATCTCCAAGCAGGAAATGGACAACAGCAACATTCAGACGATTTCGTACTGCTCAATAGCTACACTAAAACGGTGTGTTTCTTTTGCAGAATTGGAAAAACACGACCGTGACAGGATTCGAACCTGCAATCTTCGGATCCGAAGTCCGACGCCTTATCCATTAGGCCACACGGTCACTGGCCGCCAAGTATTCCTTACATTCGTGTCATCTCGAAACGCTCATACCGCTGAGGAATTGTGTTTTCGTTCTACACAGCCGCTGCCTCTTGCTGCTTCCCACCCATTCGTTACATGCAAGCCTTTACGAGACCGACCAAGTAGAGATTGGGAATCAAGACCACACACTTTGTGCATTCGAAATCGAAGGCAGGGCGTCCCTCGCCGCATTTGCTACGATGGCGATTTGCTACTTCTGCAGAAGCGGCGGCGTCGACGACGACGACGACGACGCTCGCGAGAGGCTCTGTGATATTTGAAAAACACATGTAAAAAATATAATTCAGACTGCCGCCTCCCACCCTACGCTGTACCGCTTTGGAAAATGCTTTATCTGCGACATTCGCCTCAATCACATCTGAGAGTAATTCTAAATAAAACACCTGTTGCTAATTGTTCGTCGTTCCAGACACTGCTTGCTATACGGCCACGACGCGCAACTGATTTCGAAAATTCGTTTGCCTCCTGTGAGGATCGAACTCACGACCCCTGGTTTACTAGACCAGTGCTCTGCCACTGAGCTAAAGAGGCGCGGCCTAGCGGTAGTTTTGCGTACTTCGTGCTTACGCTCGTCTGGATCATCAGGCTTAAGCTGACAACACTTCATATTACCGACTAATATTTGCAGCTATGGCGCACCATTACTGCTTGGCTACACATCTCACACGTAACCGATGTGCTCTCCAACCAACACCACTTACATTTCAGAACATGTCTTTGACACATGTCTACGAAATCACCTTCACCTTCAGATACACTTCCTTGCGACTGATGGAGACGTAGGCAAAGTTTTAAGTTGCTATTTCCATTACGTCACATTGATCAGAGAAACGGTAATTTACATCTGCAGCGGAACAAAATTACGTTCCGCCCAGCGTGGGGCTCGAACCCACGACCCTGAGATTAAGAGTCTCATGCTCTACCGACTGAGCTAGCCGGGCTGCGTCGGTGACTACGTGTCGGGTCGCACGACACACAGTTCTCGTTTCGGTGGGGTGGTCCCATACAGAATCTCTCCATGCTGCCTAATGTTTTCCTAGCGTCACACACGTCACGTACTTCAGTTTTATTTCATAATCATTTCTGAGAGGTACAGGAATTGCATGAAAACCTGCAGCGCTAGTGGTGTCAAAATTAACACACATATTTGATTTGACTCAGAAGCCGAACGGGTTACTTTCCGACGCTGTCTTAGATGCGCAAATGCCAGCCAAAACTCGCGGTGACGGCACTCAGCCGACCATTTCGCTAGATAACACCGTTCTGGCTGTGTGTGTATCAAGCTCAAGTGCATCTCCAAGCAGGAAATGGACAACAGCAACATTCAGACGATTTCGTACTGCTCAATAGCTACACTAAAACGGTGTGTTTCTTTTGCAGAATTGGAAAAACACGACCGTGACAGGATTCGAACCTGCAATCTTCGGATCCGAAGTCCGACGCCTTATCCATTAGGCCACACGGTCACTGGCCGCCAAGTATTCCTTACATTCGTGTCATCTCGAAACGCTCATACCGCTGAGGAATTGTGTTTTCGTTCTACACAGCCGCTGCCTCTTGCTGCTTCCCACCCATTCGTTACATGCAAGCCTTTACGAGACCGACCAAGTAGAGATTGGGAATCAAGACCACACACTTTGTGCATTCGAAATCGAAGGCAGGGCGTCCCTCGCCGCATTTGCTACGATGGCGATTTGCTACTTCTGCAGAAGCGGCGGCGTCGACGACGACGACGACGACGACGCTCGCGAGAGGCTCTGTGATATTTGAAAAACACATGTAAAAAATATAATTCAGACTGCCGCCTCCCACCCTACGCTGTACCGCTTTGGAAAATGCTTTATCTGCGACATTCGCCTCAATCACATCTGAGAGTAATTCTAAATAAAACACCTGTTGCTAATTGTTCGTCGTTCCAGACACTGCTTGCTATACGGCCACGACGCGCAACTGATTTCGAAAATTCGTTTGCCTCCTGTGAGGATCGAACTCACGACCCCTGGTTTACTAGACCAGTGCTCTGCCACTGAGCTAAAGAGGCGCGGCCTAGCGGTAGTTTTGCGTACTTCGTGCTTACGCTCGTCTGGATCATCAGGCTTAAGCTGACAACACTTCATATTACCGACTAATATTTGCAGCTATGGCGCACCATTACTGCTTGGCTACACATCTCACACGTAACCGATGTGCTCTCCAACCAACACCACTTACATTTCAGAACATGTCTTTGACACATGTCTACGAAATCACCTTCACCTTCAGATACACTTCCTTGCGACTGATGGAGACGTAGGCAAAGTTTTAAGTTGCTATTTCCATTACGTCACATTGATCAGAGAAACGGTAATTTACATCTGCAGCGGAACAAAATTACGTTCCGCCCAGCGTGGGGCTCGAACCCACGACCCTGAGATTAAGAGTCTCATGCTCTACCGACTGAGCTAGCCGGGCTGCGTCGGTGACTACGTGTCGGGTCGCACGACACACAGTTCTCGTTTCGGTGGGGTGGTCCCATACAGAATCTCTCCATGCTGCCTAATGTTTTCCTAGCGTCACACACGTCACGTACTTCAGTTTTATTTCATAATCATTTCTGAGAGGTACAGGAATTGCATGAAAACCTGCAGCGCTAGTGGTGTCAAAATTAACACACATATTTGATTTGACTCAGAAGCCGAACGGGTTACTTTCCGACGCTGTCTTAGATGCGCAAATGCCAGCCAAAACTCGCGGTGACGGCACTCAGCCGACCATTTCGCTAGATAACACCGTTCTGGCTGTGTGTGTATCAAGCTCAAGTGCATCTCCAAGCAGGAAATGGACAACAGCAACATTCAGACGATTTCGTACTGCTCAATAGCTACACTAAAACGGTGTGTTTCTTTTGCAGAATTGGAAAAACACGACCGTGACAGGATTCGAACCTGCAATCTTCGGATCCGAAGTCCGACGCCTTATCCATTAGGCCACACGGTCACTGGCCGCCAAGTATTCCTTACATTCGTGTCATCTCGAAACGCTCATACCGCTGAGGAATTGTGTTTTCGTTCTACACAGCCGCTGCCTCTTGCTGCTTCCCACCCATTCGTTACATGCAAGCCTTTACGAGACCGACCAAGTAGAGATTGGGAATCAAGACCACACACTTTGTGCATTCGAAATCGAAGGCAGGGCGTCCCTCGCCGCATTTGCTACGATGGCGATTTGCTACTTCTGCAGAAGCGGCGGCGTCGACGACGACGACGACGACGCTCGCGAGAGGCTCTGTGATATTTGAAAAACACATGTAAAAAATATAATTCAGACTGCCGCCTCCCACCCTACGCTGTACCGCTTTGGAAAATGCTTTATCTGCGACATTCGCCTCAATCACATCTGAGAGTAATTCTAAATAAAACACCTGTTGCTAATTGTTCGTCGTTCCAGACACTGCTTGCTATACGGCCACGACGCGCAACTGATTTCGAAAATTCGTTTGCCTCCTGTGAGGATCGAACTCACGACCCCTGGTTTACTAGACCAGTGCTCTGCCACTGAGCTAAAGAGGCGCGGCCTAGCGGTAGTTTTGCGTACTTCGTGCTTACGCTCGTCTGGATCATCAGGCTTAAGCTGACAACACTTCATATTACCGACTAATATTTGCAGCTATGGCGCACCATTACTGCTTGGCTACACATCTCACACGTAACCGATGTGCTCTCCAACCAACACCACTTACATTTCAGAACATGTCTTTGACACATGTCTACGAAATCACCTTCACCTTCAGATACACTTCCTTGCGACTGATGGAGACGTAGGCAAAGTTTTAAGTTGCTATTTCCATTACGTCACATTGATCAGAGAAACGGTAATTTACATCTGCAGCGGAACAAAATTACGTTCCGCCCAGCGTGGGGCTCGAACCCACGACCCTGAGATTAAGAGTCTCATGCTCTACCGACTGAGCTAGCCGGGCTGCGTCGGTGACTACGTGTCGGGTCGCACGACACACAGTTCTCGTTTCGGTGGGGTGGTCCCATACAGAATCTCTCCATGCTGCCTAATGTTTTCCTAGCGTCACACACGTCACGTACTTCAGTTTTATTTCATAATCATTTCTGAGAGGTACAGGAATTGCATGAAAACCTGCAGCGCTAGTGGTGTCAAAATTAACACACATATTTGATTTGACTCAGAAGCCGAACGGGTTACTTTCCGACGCTGTCTTAGATGCGCAAATGCCAGCCAAAACTCGCGGTGACGGCACTCAGCCGACCATTTCGCTAGATAACACCGTTCTGGCTGTGTGTGTATCAAGCTCAAGTGCATCTCCAAGCAGGAAATGGACAACAGCAACATTCAGACGATTTCGTACTGCTCAATAGCTACACTAAAACGGTGTGTTTCTTTTGCAGAATTGGAAAAACACGACCGTGACAGGATTCGAACCTGCAATCTTCGGATCCGAAGTCCGACGCCTTATCCATTAGGCCACACGGTCACTGGCCGCCAAGTATTCCTTACATTCGTGTCATCTCGAAACGCTCATACCGCTGAGGAATTGTGTTTTCGTTCTACACAGCCGCTGCCTCTTGCTGCTTCCCACCCATTCGTTACATGCAAGCCTTTACGAGACCGACCAAGTAGAGATTGGGAATCAAGACCACACACTTTGTGCATTCGAAATCGAAGGCAGGGCGTCCCTCGCCGCATTTGCTACGATGGCGATTTGCTACTTCTGCAGAAGCGGCGGCGTCGACGACGACGACGACGACGACGACGCTCGCGAGAGGCTCTGTGATATTTGAAAAACACATGTAAAAAATATAATTCAGACTGCCGCCTCCCACCCTACGCTGTACCGCTTTGGAAAATGCTTTATCTGCGACATTCGCCTCAATCACATCTGAGAGTAATTCTAAATAAAACACCTGTTGCTAATTGTTCGTCGTTCCAGACACTGCTTGCTATACGGCCACGACGCGCAACTGATTTCGAAAATTCGTTTGCCTCCTGTGAGGATCGAACTCACGACCCCTGGTTTACTAGACCAGTGCTCTGCCACTGAGCTAAAGAGGCGCGGCCTAGCGGTAGTTTTGCGTACTTCGTGCTTACGCTCGTCTGGATCATCAGGCTTAAGCTGACAACACTTCATATTACCGACTAATATTTGCAGCTATGGCGCACCATTACTGCTTGGCTACACATCTCACACGTAACCGATGTGCTCTCCAACCAACACCACTTACATTTCAGAACATGTCTTTGACACATGTCTACGAAATCACCTTCACCTTCAGATACACTTCCTTGCGACTGATGGAGACGTAGGCAAAGTTTTAAGTTGCTATTTCCATTACGTCACATTGATCAGAGAAACGGTAATTTACATCTGCAGCGGAACAAAATTACGTTCCGCCCAGCGTGGGGCTCGAACCCACGACCCTGAGATTAAGAGTCTCATGCTCTACCGACTGAGCTAGCCGGGCTGCGTCGGTGACTACGTGTCGGGTCGCACGACACACAGTTCTCGTTTCGGTGGGGTGGTCCCATACAGAATCTCTCCATGCTGCCTAATGTTTTCCTAGCGTCACACACGTCACGTACTTCAGTTTTATTTCATAATCATTTCTGAGAGGTACAGGAATTGCATGAAAACCTGCAGCGCTAGTGGTGTCAAAATTAACACACATATTTGATTTGACTCAGAAGCCGAACGGGTTACTTTCCGACGCTGTCTTAGATGCGCAAATGCCAGCCAAAACTCGCGGTGACGGCACTCAGCCGACCATTTCGCTAGATAACACCGTTCTGGCTGTGTGTGTATCAAGCTCAAGTGCATCTCCAAGCAGGAAATGGACAACAGCAACATTCAGACGATTTCGTACTGCTCAATAGCTACACTAAAACGGTGTGTTTCTTTTGCAGAATTGGAAAAACACGACCGTGACAGGATTCGAACCTGCAATCTTCGGATCCGAAGTCCGACGCCTTATCCATTAGGCCACACGGTCACTGGCCGCCAAGTATTCCTTACATTCGTGTCATCTCGAAACGCTCATACCGCTGAGGAATTGTGTTTTCGTTCTACACAGCCGCTGCCTCTTGCTGCTTCCCACCCATTCGTTACATGCAAGCCTTTACGAGACCGACCAAGTAGAGATTGGGAATCAAGACCACACACTTTGTGCATTCGAAATCGAAGGCAGGGCGTCCCTCGCCGCATTTGCTACGATGGCGATTTGCTACTTCTGCAGAAGCGGCGGCGTCGACGACGACGACGACGACGCTCGCGAGAGGCTCTGTGATATTTGAAAAACACATGTAAAAAATATAATTCAGACTGCCGCCTCCCACCCTACGCTGTACCGCTTTGGAAAATGCTTTATCTGCGACATTCGCCTCAATCACATCTGAGAGTAATTCTAAATAAAACACCTGTTGCTAATTGTTCGTCGTTCCAGACACTGCTTGCTATACGGCCACGACGCGCAACTGATTTCGAAAATTCGTTTGCCTCCTGTGAGGATCGAACTCACGACCCCTGGTTTACTAGACCAGTGCTCTGCCACTGAGCTAAAGAGGCGCGGCCTAGCGGTAGTTTTGCGTACTTCGTGCTTACGCTCGTCTGGATCATCAGGCTTAAGCTGACAACACTTCATATTACCGACTAATATTTGCAGCTATGGCGCACCATTACTGCTTGGCTACACATCTCACACGTAACCGATGTGCTCTCCAACCAACACCACTTACATTTCAGAACATGTCTTTGACACATGTCTACGAAATCACCTTCACCTTCAGATACACTTCCTTGCGACTGATGGAGACGTAGGCAAAGTTTTAAGTTGCTATTTCCATTACGTCACATTGATCAGAGAAACGGTAATTTACATCTGCAGCGGAACAAAATTACGTTCCGCCCAGCGTGGGGCTCGAACCCACGACCCTGAGATTAAGAGTCTCATGCTCTACCGACTGAGCTAGCCGGGCTGCGTCGGTGACTACGTGTCGGGTCGCACGACACACAGTTCTCGTTTCGGTGGGGTGGTCCCATACAGAATCTCTCCATGCTGCCTAATGTTTTCCTAGCGTCACACACGTCACGTACTTCAGTTTTATTTCATAATCATTTCTGAGAGGTACAGGAATTGCATGAAAACCTGCAGCGCTAGTGGTGTCAAAATTAACACACATATTTGATTTGACTCAGAAGCCGAACGGGTTACTTTCCGACGCTGTCTTAGATGCGCAAATGCCAGCCAAAACTCGCGGTGACGGCACTCAGCCGACCATTTCGCTAGATAACACCGTTCTGGCTGTGTGTGTATCAAGCTCAAGTGCATCTCCAAGCAGGAAATGGACAACAGCAACATTCAGACGATTTCGTACTGCTCAATAGCTACACTAAAACGGTGTGTTTCTTTTGCAGAATTGGAAAAACACGACCGTGACAGGATTCGAACCTGCAATCTTCGGATCCGAAGTCCGACGCCTTATCCATTAGGCCACACGGTCACTGGCCGCCAAGTATTCCTTACATTCGTGTCATCTCGAAACGCTCATACCGCTGAGGAATTGTGTTTTCGTTCTACACAGCCGCTGCCTCTTGCTGCTTCCCACCCATTCGTTACATGCAAGCCTTTACGAGACCGACCAAGTAGAGATTGGGAATCAAGACCACACACTTTGTGCATTCGAAATCGAAGGCAGGGCGTCCCTCGCCGCATTTGCTACGATGGCGATTTGCTACTTCTGCAGAAGCGGCGGCGTCGACGACGACGACGACGACGACGACGCTCGCGAGAGGCTCTGTGATATTTGAAAAACACATGTAAAAAATATAATTCAGACTGCCGCCTCCCACCCTACGCTGTACCGCTTTGGAAAATGCTTTATCTGCGACATTCGCCTCAATCACATCTGAGAGTAATTCTAAATAAAACACCTGTTGCTAATTGTTCGTCGTTCCAGACACTGCTTGCTATACGGCCACGACGCGCAACTGATTTCGAAAATTCGTTTGCCTCCTGTGAGGATCGAACTCACGACCCCTGGTTTACTAGACCAGTGCTCTGCCACTGAGCTAAAGAGGCGCGGCCTAGCGGTAGTTTTGCGTACTTCGTGCTTACGCTCGTCTGGATCATCAGGCTTAAGCTGACAACACTTCATATTACCGACTAATATTTGCAGCTATGGCGCACCATTACTGCTTGGCTACACATCTCACACGTAACCGATGTGCTCTCCAACCAACACCACTTACATTTCAGAACATGTCTTTGACACATGTCTACGAAATCACCTTCACCTTCAGATACACTTCCTTGCGACTGATGGAGACGTAGGCAAAGTTTTAAGTTGCTATTTCCATTACGTCACATTGATCAGAGAAACGGTAATTTACATCTGCAGCGGAACAAAATTACGTTCCGCCCAGCGTGGGGCTCGAACCCACGACCCTGAGATTAAGAGTCTCATGCTCTACCGACTGAGCTAGCCGGGCTGCGTCGGTGACTACGTGTCGGGTCGCACGACACACAGTTCTCGTTTCGGTGGGGTGGTCCCATACAGAATCTCTCCATGCTGCCTAATGTTTTCCTAGCGTCACACACGTCACGTACTTCAGTTTTATTTCATAATCATTTCTGAGAGGTACAGGAATTGCATGAAAACCTGCAGCGCTAGTGGTGTCAAAATTAACACACATATTTGATTTGACTCAGAAGCCGAACGGGTTACTTTCCGACGCTGTCTTAGATGCGCAAATGCCAGCCAAAACTCGCGGTGACGGCACTCAGCCGACCATTTCGCTAGATAACACCGTTCTGGCTGTGTGTGTATCAAGCTCAAGTGCATCTCCAAGCAGGAAATGGACAACAGCAACATTCAGACGATTTCGTACTGCTCAATAGCTACACTAAAACGGTGTGTTTCTTTTGCAGAATTGGAAAAACACGACCGTGACAGGATTCGAACCTGCAATCTTCGGATCCGAAGTCCGACGCCTTATCCATTAGGCCACACGGTCACTGGCCGCCAAGTATTCCTTACATTCGTGTCATCTCGAAACGCTCATACCGCTGAGGAATTGTGTTTTCGTTCTACACAGCCGCTGCCTCTTGCTGCTTCCCACCCATTCGTTACATGCAAGCCTTTACGAGACCGACCAAGTAGAGATTGGGAATCAAGACCACACACTTTGTGCATTCGAAATCGAAGGCAGGGCGTCCCTCGCCGCATTTGCTACGATGGCGATTTGCTACTTCTGCAGAAGCGGCGGCGTCGACGACGACGACGACGACGACGACGCTCGCGAGAGGCTCTGTGATATTTGAAAAACACATGTAAAAAATATAATTCAGACTGCCGCCTCCCACCCTACGCTGTACCGCTTTGGAAAATGCTTTATCTGCGACATTCGCCTCAATCACATCTGAGAGTAATTCTAAATAAAACACCTGTTGCTAATTGTTCGTCGTTCCAGACACTGCTTGCTATACGGCCACGACGCGCAACTGATTTCGAAAATTCGTTTGCCTCCTGTGAGGATCGAACTCACGACCCCTGGTTTACTAGACCAGTGCTCTGCCACTGAGCTAAAGAGGCGCGGCCTAGCGGTAGTTTTGCGTACTTCGTGCTTACGCTCGTCTGGATCATCAGGCTTAAGCTGACAACACTTCATATTACCGACTAATATTTGCAGCTATGGCGCACCATTACTGCTTGGCTACACATCTCACACGTAACCGATGTGCTCTCCAACCAACACCACTTACATTTCAGAACATGTCTTTGACACATGTCTACGAAATCACCTTCACCTTCAGATACACTTCCTTGCGACTGATGGAGACGTAGGCAAAGTTTTAAGTTGCTATTTCCATTACGTCACATTGATCAGAGAAACGGTAATTTACATCTGCAGCGGAACTAAATTACGTTCCGCCCAGCGTGGGGCTCGAACCCACGACCCTGAGATTAAGAGTCTCATGCTCTACCGACTGAGCTAGCCGGGCTGCGTCGGTGACTACGTGTCGGGTCGCACGACACACAGTTCTCGTTTCGGTGGGGTGGTCCCATACAGAATCTCTCCATGCTGCCTAATGTTTTCCTAGCGTCACACACGTCACGTACTTCAGTTTTATTTCATAATCATTTCTGAGAGGTACAGGAATTGCATGAAAACCTGCAGCGCTAGTGGTGTCAAAATTAACACACATATTTGATTTGACTCAGAAGCCGAACGGGTTACTTTCCGACGCTGTCTTAGATGCGCAAATGCCAGCCAAAACTCGCGGTGACGGCACTCAGCCGACCATTTCGCTAGATAACACCGTTCTGGCTGTGTGTGTATCAAGCTCAAGTGCATCTCCAAGCAGGAAATGGACAACAGCAACATTCAGACGATTTCGTACTGCTCAATAGCTACACTAAAACGGTGTGTTTCTTTTGCAGAATTGGAAAAACACGACCGTGACAGGATTCGAACCTGCAATCTTCGGATCCGAAGCCCGACGCCTTATCCATTAGGCCACACGGTCACTGGCCGCCAAGTATTCCTTACATTCGTGTCATCTCGAAACGCTCATACCGCTGAGGAATTGTGTTTTCGTTCTACACAGCCGCTGCCTCTTGCTGCTTCCCACCCATTCGTTACATGCAAGCCTTTACGAGACCGACCAAGTAGAGATTGGGAATCAAGACCACACACTTTGTGCATTCGAAATCGAAGGCAGGGCGTCCCTCGCCGCATTTGCTACGATGGCGATTTGCTACTTCTGCAGAAGCGGCGGCGTCGACGACGACGACGACGACGACGACGCTCGCGAGAGGCTCTGTGATATTTGAAAAACACATGTAAAAAATATAATTCAGACTGCCGCCTCCCACCCTACGCTGTACCGCTTTGGAAAATGCTTTATCTGCGACATTCGCCTCAATCACATCTGAGAGTAATTCTAAATAAAACACCTGTTGCTAATTGTTCGTCGTTCCAGACACTGCTTGCTATACGGCCACGACGCGCAACTGATTTCGAAAATTCGTTTGCCTCCTGTGAGGATCGAACTCACGACCCCTGGTTTACTAGACCAGTGCTCTGCCACTGAGCTAAAGAGGCGCGGCCTAGCGGTAGTTTTGCGTACTTCGTGCTTACGCTCGTCTGGATCATCAGGCTTAAGCTGACAACACTTCATATTACCGACTAATATTTGCAGCTATGGCGCACCATTACTGCTTGGCTACACATCTCACACGTAACCGATGTGCTCTCCAACCAACACCACTTACATTTCAGAACATGTCTTTGACACATGTCTACGAAATCACCTTCACCTTCAGATACACTTCCTTGCGACTGATGGAGACGTAGGCAAAGTTTTAAGTTGCTATTTCCATTACGTCACATTGATCAGAGAAACGGTAATTTACATCTGCAGCGGAACAAAATTACGTTCCGCCCAGCGTGGGGCTCGAACCCACGACCCTGAGATTAAGAGTCTCATGCTCTACCGACTGAGCTAGCCGGGCTGCGTCGGTGACTACGTGTCGGGTCGCACGACACACAGTTCTCGTTTCGGTGGGGTGGTCCCATACAGAATCTCTCCATGCTGCCTAATGTTTTCCTAGCGTCACACACGTCACGTACTTCAGTTTTATTTCATAATCATTTCTGAGAGGTACAGGAATTGCATGAAAACCTGCAGCGCTAGTGGTGTCAAAATTAACACACATATTTGATTTGACTCAGAAGCCGAACGGGTTACTTTCCGACGCTGTCTTAGATGCGCAAATGCCAGCCAAAACTCGCGGTGACGGCACTCAGCCGACCATTTCGCTAGATAACACCGTTCTGGCTGTGTGTGTATCAAGCTCAAGTGCATCTCCAAGCAGGAAATGGACAACAGCAACATTCAGACGATTTCGTACTGCTCAATAGCTACACTAAAACGGTGTGTTTCTTTTGCAGAATTGGAAAAACACGACCGTGACAGGATTCGAACCTGCAATCTTCGGATCCGAAGTCCGACGCCTTATCCATTAGGCCACACGGTCACTGGCCGCCAAGTATTCCTTACATTCGTGTCATCTCGAAACGCTCATACCGCTGAGGAATTGTGTTTTCGTTCTACACAGCCGCTGCCTCTTGCTGCTTCCCACCCATTCGTTACATGCAAGCCTTTACGAGACCGACCAAGTAGAGATTGGGAATCAAGACCACACACTTTGTGCATTCGAAATCGAAGGCAGGGCGTCCCTCGCCGCATTTGCTACGATGGCGATTTGCTACTTCTGCAGAAGCGGCGGCGTCGACGACGACGACGACGACGCTCGCGAGAGGCTCTGTGATATTTGAAAAACACATGTAAAAAATATAATTCAGACTGCCGCCTCCCACCCTACGCTGTACCGCTTTGGAAAATGCTTTATCTGCGACATTCGCCTCAATCACATCTGAGAGTAATTCTAAATAAAACACCTGTTGCTAATTGTTCGTCGTTCCAGACACTGCTTGCTATACGGCCACGACGCGCAACTGATTTCGAAAATTCGTTTGCCTCCTGTGAGGATCGAACTCACGACCCCTGGTTTACTAGACCAGTGCTCTGCCACTGAGCTAAAGAGGCGCGGCCTAGCGGTAGTTTTGCGTACTTCGTGCTTACGCTCGTCTGGATCATCAGGCTTAAGCTGACAACACTTCATATTACCGACTAATATTTGCAGCTATGGCGCACCATTACTGCTTGGCTACACATCTCACACGTAACCGATGTGCTCTCCAACCAACACCACTTACATTTCAGAACATGTCTTTGACACATGTCTACGAAATCACCTTCACCTTCAGATACACTTCCTTGCGACTGATGGAGACGTAGGCAAAGTTTTAAGTTGCTATTTCCATTACGTCACATTGATCAGAGAAACGGTAATTTACATCTGCAGCGGAACAAAATTACGTTCCGCCCAGCGTGGGGCTCGAACCCACGACCCTGAGATTAAGAGTCTCATGCTCTACCGACTGAGCTAGCCGGGCTGCGTCGGTGACTACGTGTCGGGTCGCACGACACACAGTTCTCGTTTCGGTGGGGTGGTCCCATACAGAATCTCTCCATGCTGCCTAATGTTTTCCTAGCGTCACACACGTCACGTACTTCAGTTTTATTTCATAATCATTTCTGAGAGGTACAGGAATTGCATGAAAACCTGCAGCGCTAGTGGTGTCAAAATTAACACACATATTTGATTTGACTCAGAAGCCGAACGGGTTACTTTCCGACGCTGTCTTAGATGCGCAAATGCCAGCCAAAACTCGCGGTGACGGCACTCAGCCGACCATTTCGCTAGATAACACCGTTCTGGCTGTGTGTGTATCAAGCTCAAGTGCATCTCCAAGCAGGAAATGGACAACAGCAACATTCAGACGATTTCGTACTGCTCAATAGCTACACTAAAACGGTGTGTTTCTTTTGCAGAATTGGAAAAACACGACCGTGACAGGATTCGAACCTGCAATCTTCGGATCCGAAGTCCGACGCCTTATCCATTAGGCCACACGGTCACTGGCCGCCAAGTATTCCTTACATTCGTGTCATCTCGAAACGCTCATACCGCTGAGGAATTGTGTTTTCGTTCTACACAGCCGCTGCCTCTTGCTGCTTCCCACCCATTCGTTACATGCAAGCCTTTACGAGACCGACCAAGTAGAGATTGGGAATCAAGACCACACACTTTGTGCATTCGAAATCGAAGGCAGGGCGTCCCTCGCCGCATTTGCTACGATGGCGATTTGCTACTTCTGCAGAAGCGGCGGCGTCGACGACGACGACGACGACGCTCGCGAGAGGCTCTGTGATATTTGAAAAACACATGTAAAAAATATAATTCAGACTGCCGCCTCCCACCCTACGCTGTACCGCTTTGGAAAATGCTTTATCTGCGACATTCGCCTCAATCACATCTGAGAGTAATTCTAAATAAAACACCTGTTGCTAATTGTTCGTCGTTCCAGACACTGCTTGCTATACGGCCACGACGCGCAACTGATTTCGAAAATTCGTTTGCCTCCTGTGAGGATCGAACTCACGACCCCTGGTTTACTAGACCAGTGCTCTGCCACTGAGCTAAAGAGGCGCGGCCTAGCGGCAGTTTTGCGTACTTCGTGCTTACGCTCGTCTGGATCATCAGGCTTAAGCTGACAACACTTCATATTACCGACTAATATTTGCAGCTATGGCGCACCATTACTGCTTGGCTACACATCTCACACGTAACCGATGTGCTCTCCAACCAACACCACTTACATTTCAGAACATGTCTTTGACACATGTCTACGAAATCACCTTCACCTTCAGATACACTTCCTTGCGACTGATGGAGACGTAGGCAAAGTTTTAAGTTGCTATTTCCATTACGTCACATTGATCAGAGAAACGGTAATTTACATCTGCAGCGGAACAAAATTACGTTCCGCCCAGCGTGGGGCTCGAACCCACGACCCTGAGATTAAGAGTCTCATGCTCTACCGACTGAGCTAGCCGGGCTGCGTCGGTGACTACGTGTCGGGTCGCACGACACACAGTTCTCGTTTCGGTGGGGTGGTCCCATACAGAATCTCTCCATGCTGCCTAATGTTTTCCTAGCGTCACACACGTCACGTACTTCAGTTTTATTTCATAATCATTTCTGAGAGGTACAGGAATTGCATGAAAACCTGCAGCGCTAGTGGTGTCAAAATTAACACACATATTTGATTTGACTCAGAAGCCGAACGGGTTACTTTCCGACGCTGTCTTAGATGCGCAAATGCCAGCCAAAACTCGCGGTGACGGCACTCAGCCGACCATTTCGCTAGATAACACCGTTCTGGCTGTGTGTGTATCAAGCTCAAGTGCATCTCCAAGCAGGAAATGGACAACAGCAACATTCAGACGATTTCGTACTGCTCAATAGCTACACTAAAACGGTGTGTTTCTTTTGCAGAATTGGAAAAACACGACCGTGACAGGATTCGAACCTGCAATCTTCGGATCCGAAGTCCGACGCCTTATCCATTAGGCCACACGGTCACTGGCCGCCAAGTATTCCTTACATTCGTGTCATCTCGAAACGCTCATACCGCTGAGGAATTGTGTTTTCGTTCTACACAGCCGCTGCCTCTTGCTGCTTCCCACCCATTCGTTACATGCAAGCCTTTACGAGACCGACCAAGTAGAGATTGGGAATCAAGACCACACACTTTGTGCATTCGAAATCGAAGGCAGGGCGTCCCTCGCCGCATTTGCTACGATGGCGATTTGCTACTTCTGCAGAAGCGGCGGCGTCGACGACGACGACGACGACGCTCGCGAGAGGCTCTGTGATATTTGAAAAACACATGTAAAAAATATAATTCAGACTGCCGCCTCCCACCCTACGCTGTACCGCTTTGGAAAATGCTTTATCTGCGACATTCGCCTCAATCACATCTGAGAGTAATTCTAAATAAAACACCTGTTGCTAATTGTTCGTCGTTCCAGACACTGCTTGCTATACGGCCACGACGCGCAACTGATTTCGAAAATTCGTTTGCCTCCTGTGAGGATCGAACTCACGACCCCTGGTTTACTAGACCAGTGCTCTGCCACTGAGCTAAAGAGGCGCGGCCTAGCGGCAGTTTTGCGTACTTCGTGCTTACGCTCGTCTGGATCATCAGGCTTAAGCTGACAACACTTCATATTACCGACTAATATTTGCAGCTATGGCGCACCATTACTGCTTGGCTACACATCTCACACGTAACCGATGTGCTCTCCAACCAACACCACTTACATTTCAGAACATGTCTTTGACACATGTCTACGAAATCACCTTCACCTTCAGATACACTTCCTTGCGACTGATGGAGACGTAGGCAAAGTTTTAAGTTGCTATTTCCATTACGTCACATTGATCAGAGAAACGGTAATTTACATCTGCAGCGGAACAAAATTACGTTCCGCCCAGCGTGGGGCTCGAACCCACGACCCTGAGATTAAGAGTCTCATGCTCTACCGACTGAGCTAGCCGGGCTGCGTCGGTGACTACGTGTCGGGTCGCACGACACACAGTTCTCGTTTCGGTGGGGTGGTCCCATACAGAATCTCTCCATGCTGCCTAATGTTTTCCTAGCGTCACACACGTCACGTACTTCAGTTTTATTTCATAATCATTTCTGAGAGGTACAGGAATTGCATGAAAACCTGCAGCGCTAGTGGTGTCAAAATTAACACACATATTTGATTTGACTCAGAAGCCGAACGGGTTACTTTCCGACGCTGTCTTAGATGCGCAAATGCCAGCCAAAACTCGCGGTGACGGCACTCAGCCGACCATTTCGCTAGATAACACCGTTCTGGCTGTGTGTGTATCAAGCTCAAGTGCATCTCCAAGCAGGAAATGGACAACAGCAACATTCAGACGATTTCGTACTGCTCAATAGCTACACTAAAACGGTGTGTTTCTTTTGCAGAATTGGAAAAACACGACCGTGACAGGATTCGAACCTGCAATCTTCGGATCCGAAGTCCGACGCCTTATCCATTAGGCCACACGGTCACTGGCCGCCAAGTATTCCTTACATTCGTGTCATCTCGAAACGCTCATACCGCTGAGGAATTGTGTTTTCGTTCTACACAGCCGCTGCCTCTTGCTGCTTCCCACCCATTCGTTACATGCAAGCCTTTACGAGACCGACCAAGTAGAGATTGGGAATCAAGACCACACACTTTGTGCATTCGAAATCGAAGGCAGGGCGTCCCTCGCCGCATTTGCTACGATGGCGATTTGCTACTTCTGCAGAAGCGGCGGCGTCGACGACGACGACGACGACGCTCGCGAGAGGCTCTGTGATATTTGAAAAACACATGTAAAAAATATAATTCAGACTGCCGCCTCCCACCCTACGCTGTACCGCTTTGGAAAATGCTTTATCTGCGACATTCGCCTCAATCACATCTGAGAGTAATTCTAAATAAAACACCTGTTGCTAATTGTTCGTCGTTCCAGACACTGCTTGCTATACGGCCACGACGCGCAACTGATTTCGAAAATTCGTTTGCCTCCTGTGAGGATCGAACTCACGACCCCTGGTTTACTAGACCAGTGCTCTGCCACTGAGCTAAAGAGGCGCGGCCTAGCGGTAGTTTTGCGTACTTCGTGCTTACGCTCGTCTGGATCATCAGGCTTAAGCTGACAACACTTCATATTACCGACTAATATTTGCAGCTATGGCGCACCATTACTGCTTGGCTACACATCTCACACGTAACCGATGTGCTCTCCAACCAACACCACTTACATTTCAGAACATGTCTTTGACACATGTCTACGAAATCACCTTCACCTTCAGATACACTTCCTTGCGACTGATGGAGACGTAGGCAAAGTTTTAAGTTGCTATTTCCATTACGTCACATTGATCAGAGAAACGGTAATTTACATCTGCAGCGGAACAAAATTACGTTCCGCCCAGCGTGGGGCTCGAACCCACGACCCTGAGATTAAGAGTCTCATGCTCTACCGACTGAGCTAGCCGGGCTGCGTCGGTGACTACGTGTCGGGTCGCACGACACACAGTTCTCGTTTCGGTGGGGTGGTCCCATACAGAATCTCTCCATGCTGCCTAATGTTTTCCTAGCGTCACACACGTCACGTACTTCAGTTTTATTTCATAATCATTTCTGAGAGGTACAGGAATTGCATGAAAACCTGCAGCGCTAGTGGTGTCAAAATTAACACACATATTTGATTTGACTCAGAAGCCGAACGGGTTACTTTCCGACGCTGTCTTAGATGCGCAAATGCCAGCCAAAACTCGCGGTGACGGCACTCAGCCGACCATTTCGCTAGATAACACCGTTCTGGCTGTGTGTGTATCAAGCTCAAGTGCATCTCCAAGCAGGAAATGGACAACAGCAACATTCAGACGATTTCGTACTGCTCAATAGCTACACTAAAACGGTGTGTTTCTTTTGCAGAATTGGAAAAACACGACCGTGACAGGATTCGAACCTGCAATCTTCGGATCCGAAGTCCGACGCCTTATCCATTAGGCCACACGGTCACTGGCCGCCAAGTATTCCTTACATTCGTGTCATCTCGAAACGCTCATACCGCTGAGGAATTGTGTTTTCGTTCTACACAGCCGCTGCCTCTTGCTGCTTCCCACCCATTCGTTACATGCAAGCCTTTACGAGACCGACCAAGTAGAGATTGGGAATCAAGACCACACACTTTGTGCATTCGAAATCGAAGGCAGGGCGTCCCTCGCCGCATTTGCTACGATGGCGATTTGCTACTTCTGCAGAAGCGGCGGCGTCGACGACGACGACGACGACGACGACGCTCGCGAGAGGCTCTGTGATATTTGAAAAACACATGTAAAAAATATAATTCAGACTGCCGCCTCCCACCCTACGCTGTACCGCTTTGGAAAATGCTTTATCTGCGACATTCGCCTCAATCACATCTGAGAGTAATTCTAAATAAAACACCTGTTGCTAATTGTTCGTCGTTCCAGACACTGCTTGCTATACGGCCACGACGCGCAACTGATTTCGAAAATTCGTTTGCCTCCTGTGAGGATCGAACTCACGACCCCTGGTTTACTAGACCAGTGCTCTGCCACTGAGCTAAAGAGGCGCGGCCTAGCGGTAGTTTTGCGTACTTCGTGCTTACGCTCGTCTGGATCATCAGGCTTAAGCTGACAACACTTCATATTACCGACTAATATTTGCAGCTATGGCGCACCATTACTGCTTGGCTACACATCTCACACGTAACCGATGTGCTCTCCAACCAACACCACTTACATTTCAGAACATGTCTTTGACACATGTCTACGAAATCACCTTCACCTTCAGATACACTTCCTTGCGACTGATGGAGACGTAGGCAAAGTTTTAAGTTGCTATTTCCATTACGTCACATTGATCAGAGAAACGGTAATTTACATCTGCAGCGGAACAAAATTACGTTCCGCCCAGCGTGGGGCTCGAACCCACGACCCTGAGATTAAGAGTCTCATGCTCTACCGACTGAGCTAGCCGGGCTGCGTCGGTGACTACGTGTCGGGTCGCACGACACACAGTTCTCGTTTCGGTGGGGTGGTCCCATACAGAATCTCTCCATGCTGCCTAATGTTTTCCTAGCGTCACACACGTCACGTACTTCAGTTTTATTTCATAATCATTTCTGAGAGGTACAGGAATTGCATGAAAACCTGCAGCGCTAGTGGTGTCAAAATTAACACACATATTTGATTTGACTCAGAAGCCGAACGGGTTACTTTCCGACGCTGTCTTAGATGCGCAAATGCCAGCCAAAACTCGCGGTGACGGCACTCAGCCGACCATTTCGCTAGATAACACCGTTCTGGCTGTGTGTGTATCAAGCTCAAGTGCATCTCCAAGCAGGAAATGGACAACAGCAACATTCAGACGATTTCGTACTGCTCAATAGCTACACTAAAACGGTGTGTTTCTTTTGCAGAATTGGAAAAACACGACCGTGACAGGATTCGAACCTGCAATCTTCGGATCCGAAGTCCGACGCCTTATCCATTAGGCCACACGGTCACTGGCCGCCAAGTATTCCTTACATTCGTGTCATCTCGAAACGCTCATACCGCTGAGGAATTGTGTTTTCGTTCTACACAGCCGCTGCCTCTTGCTGCTTCCCACCCATTCGTTACATGCAAGCCTTTACGAGACCGACCAAGTAGAGATTGGGAATCAAGACCACACACTTTGTGCATTCGAAATCGAAGGCAGGGCGTCCCTCGCCGCATTTGCTACGATGGCGATTTGCTACTTCTGCAGAAGCGGCGGCGTCGACGACGACGACGACGACGCTCGCGAGAGGCTCTGTGATATTTGAAAAACACATGTAAAAAATATAATTCAGACTGCCGCCTCCCACCCTACGCTGTACCGCTTTGGAAAATGCTTTATCTGCGACATTCGCCTCAATCACATCTGAGAGTAATTCTAAATAAAACACCTGTTGCTAATTGTTCGTCGTTCCAGACACTGCTTGCTATACGGCCACGACGCGCAACTGATTTCGAAAATTCGTTTGCCTCCTGTGAGGATCGAACTCACGACCCCTGGTTTACTAGACCAGTGCTCTGCCACTGAGCTAAAGAGGCGCGGCCTAGCGGTAGTTTTGCGTACTTCGTGCTTACGCTCGTCTGGATCATCAGGCTTAAGCTGACAACACTTCATATTACCGACTAATATTTGCAGCTATGGCGCACCATTACTGCTTGGCTACACATCTCACACGTAACCGATGTGCTCTCCAACCAACACCACTTACATTTCAGAACATGTCTTTGACACATGTCTACGAAATCACCTTCACCTTCAGATACACTTCCTTGCGACTGATGGAGACGTAGGCAAAGTTTTAAGTTGCTATTTCCATTACGTCACATTGATCAGAGAAACGGTAATTTACATCTGCAGCGGAACAAAATTACGTTCCGCCCAGCGTGGGGCTCGAACCCACGACCCTGAGATTAAGAGTCTCATGCTCTACCGACTGAGCTAGCCGGGCTGCGTCGGTGACTACGTGTCGGGTCGCACGACACACAGTTCTCGTTTCGGTGGGGTGGTCCCATACAGAATCTCTCCATGCTGCCTAATGTTTTCCTAGCGTCACACACGTCACGTACTTCAGTTTTATTTCATAATCATTTCTGAGAGGTACAGGAATTGCATGAAAACCTGCAGCGCTAGTGGTGTCAAAATTAACACACATATTTGATTTGACTCAGAAGCCGAACGGGTTACTTTCCGACGCTGTCTTAGATGCGCAAATGCCAGCCAAAACTCGCGGTGACGGCACTCAGCCGACCATTTCGCTAGATAACACCGTTCTGGCTGTGTGTGTATCAAGCTCAAGTGCATCTCCAAGCAGGAAATGGACAACAGCAACATTCAGACGATTTCGTACTGCTCAATAGCTACACTAAAACGGTGTGTTTCTTTTGCAGAATTGGAAAAACACGACCGTGACAGGATTCGAACCTGCAATCTTCGGATCCGAAGTCCGACGCCTTATCCATTAGGCCACACGGTCACTGGCCGCCAAGTATTCCTTACATTCGTGTCATCTCGAAACGCTCATACCGCTGAGGAATTGTGTTTTCGTTCTACACAGCCGCTGCCTCTTGCTGCTTCCCACCCATTCGTTACATGCAAGCCTTTACGAGACCGACCAAGTAGAGATTGGGAATCAAGACCACACACTTTGTGCATTCGAAATCGAAGGCAGGGCGTCCCTCGCCGCATTTGCTACGATGGCGATTTGCTACTTCTGCAGAAGCGGCGGCGTCGACGACGACGACGACGACGACGACGCTCGCGAGAGGCTCTGTGATATTTGAAAAACACATGTAAAAAATATAATTCAGACTGCCGCCTCCCACCCTACGCTGTACCGCTTTGGAAAATGCTTTATCTGCGACATTCGCCTCAATCACATCTGAGAGTAATTCTAAATAAAACACCTGTTGCTAATTGTTCGTCGTTCCAGACACTGCTTGCTATACGGCCACGACGCGCAACTGATTTCGAAAATTCGTTTGCCTCCTGTGAGGATCGAACTCACGACCCCTGGTTTACTAGACCAGTGCTCTGCCACTGAGCTAAAGAGGCGCGGCCTAGCGGTAGTTTTGCGTACTTCGTGCTTACGCTCGTCTGGATCATCAGGCTTAAGCTGACAACACTTCATATTACCGACTAATATTTGCAGCTATGGCGCACCATTACTGCTTGGCTACACATCTCACACGTAACCGATGTGCTCTCCAACCAACACCACTTACATTTCAGAACATGTCTTTGACACATGTCTACGAAATCACCTTCACCTTCAGATACACTTCCTTGCGACTGATGGAGACGTAGGCAAAGTTTTAAGTTGCTATTTCCATTACGTCACATTGATCAGAGAAACGGTAATTTACATCTGCAGCGGAACAAAATTACGTTCCGCCCAGCGTGGGGCTCGAACCCACGACCCTGAGATTAAGAGTCTCATGCTCTACCGACTGAGCTAGCCGGGCTGCGTCGGTGACTACGTGTCGGGTCGCACGACACACAGTTCTCGTTTCGGTGGGGTGGTCCCATACAGAATCTCTCCATGCTGCCTAATGTTTTCCTAGCGTCACACACGTCACGTACTTCAGTTTTATTTCATAATCATTTCTGAGAGGTACAGGAATTGCATGAAAACCTGCAGCGCTAGTGGTGTCAAAATTAACACACATATTTGATTTGACTCAGAAGCCGAACGGGTTACTTTCCGACGCTGTCTTAGATGCGCAAATGCCAGCCAAAACTCGCGGTGACGGCACTCAGCCGACCATTTCGCTAGATAACACCGTTCTGGCTGTGTGTGTATCAAGCTCAAGTGCATCTCCAAGCAGGAAATGGACAACAGCAACATTCAGACGATTTCGTACTGCTCAATAGCTACACTAAAACGGTGTGTTTCTTTTGCAGAATTGGAAAAACACGACCGTGACAGGATTCGAACCTGCAATCTTCGGATCCGAAGTCCGACGCCTTATCCATTAGGCCACACGGTCACTGGCCGCCAAGTATTCCTTACATTCGTGTCATCTCGAAACGCTCATACCGCTGAGGAATTGTGTTTTCGTTCTACACAGCCGCTGCCTCTTGCTGCTTCCCACCCATTCGTTACATGCAAGCCTTTACGAGACCGACCAAGTAGAGATTGGGAATCAAGACCACACACTTTGTGCATTCGAAATCGAAGGCAGGGCGTCCCTCGCCGCATTTGCTACGATGGCGATTTGCTACTTCTGCAGAAGCGGCGGCGTCGACGACGACGACGACGACGACGACGCTCGCGAGAGGCTCTGTGATATTTGAAAAACACATGTAAAAAATATAATTCAGACTGCCGCCTCCCACCCTACGCTGTACCGCTTTGGAAAATGCTTTATCTGCGACATTCGCCTCAATCACATCTGAGAGTAATTCTAAATAAAACACCTGTTGCTAATTGTTCGTCGTTCCAGACACTGCTTGCTATACGGCCACGACGCGCAACTGATTTCGAAAATTCGTTTGCCTCCTGTGAGGATCGAACTCACGACCCCTGGTTTACTAGACCAGTGCTCTGCCACTGAGCTAAAGAGGCGCGGCCTAGCGGTAGTTTTGCGTACTTCGTGCTTACGCTCGTCTGGATCATCAGGCTTAAGCTGACAACACTTCATATTACCGACTAATATTTGCAGCTATGGCGCACCATTACTGCTTGGCTACACATCTCACACGTAACCGATGTGCTCTCCAACCAACACCACTTACATTTCAGAACATGTCTTTGACACATGTCTACGAAATCACCTTCACCTTCAGATACACTTCCTTGCGACTGATGGAGACGTAGGCAAAGTTTTAAGTTGCTATTTCCATTACGTCACATTGATCAGAGAAACGGTAATTTACATCTGCAGCGGAACAAAATTACGTTCCGCCCAGCGTGGGGCTCGAACCCACGACCCTGAGATTAAGAGTCTCATGCTCTACCGACTGAGCTAGCCGGGCTGCGTCGGTGACTACGTGTCGGGTCGCACGACACACAGTTCTCGTTTCGGTGGGGTGGTCCCATACAGAATCTCTCCATGCTGCCTAATGTTTTCCTAGCGTCACACACGTCACGTACTTCAGTTTTATTTCATAATCATTTCTGAGAGGTACAGGAATTGCATGAAAACCTGCAGCGCTAGTGGTGTCAAAATTAACACACATATTTGATTTGACTCAGAAGCCGAACGGGTTACTTTCCGACGCTGTCTTAGATGCGCAAATGCCAGCCAAAACTCGCGGTGACGGCACTCAGCCGACCATTTCGCTAGATAACACCGTTCTGGCTGTGTGTGTATCAAGCTCAAGTGCATCTCCAAGCAGGAAATGGACAACAGCAACATTCAGACGATTTCGTACTGCTCAATAGCTACACTAAAACGGTGTGTTTCTTTTGCAGAATTGGAAAAACACGACCGTGACAGGATTCGAACCTGCAATCTTCGGATCCGAAGTCCGACGCCTTATCCATTAGGCCACACGGTCACTGGCCGCCAAGTATTCCTTACATTCGTGTCATCTCGAAACGCTCATACCGCTGAGGAATTGTGTTTTCGTTCTACACAGCCGCTGCCTCTTGCTGCTTCCCACCCATTCGTTACATGCAAGCCTTTACGAGACCGACCAAGTAGAGATTGGGAATCAAGACCACACACTTTGTGCATTCGAAATCGAAGGCAGGGCGTCCCTCGCCGCATTTGCTACGATGGCGATTTGCTACTTCTGCAGAAGCGGCGGCGTCGACGACGACGACGACGACGCTCGCGAGAGGCTCTGTGATATTTGAAAAACACATGTAAAAAATATAATTCAGACTGCCGCCTCCCACCCTACGCTGTACCGCTTTGGAAAATGCTTTATCTGCGACATTCGCCTCAATCACATCTGAGAGTAATTCTAAATAAAACACCTGTTGCTAATTGTTCGTCGTTCCAGACACTGCTTGCTATACGGCCACGACGCGCAACTGATTTCGAAAATTCGTTTGCCTCCTGTGAGGATCGAACTCACGACCCCTGGTTTACTAGACCAGTGCTCTGCCACTGAGCTAAAGAGGCGCGGCCTAGCGGTAGTTTTGCGTACTTCGTGCTTACGCTCGTCTGGATCATCAGGCTTAAGCTGACAACACTTCATATTACCGACTAATATTTGCAGCTATGGCGCACCATTACTGCTTGGCTACACATCTCACACGTAACCGATGTGCTCTCCAACCAACACCACTTACATTTCAGAACATGTCTTTGACACATGTCTACGAA
Organism: Schistocerca americana; assembly: GCF_021461395.2. NCBI lineage: Eukaryota > Metazoa > Arthropoda > Insecta > Orthoptera > Acrididae > Schistocerca > Schistocerca americana. Next base: position 349,977 of record NW_025725554.1, read on the forward strand.
ATCACCTTCACCTTCAGATACACTTCCTTGCGACTGATGGAGACGTAGGCAAAGTTTTAAGTTGCTATTTCCATTACGTCACATTGATCAGAGAAACGGTAATTTACATCTGCAGCGGAACAAAATTACGTTCCGCCCAGCGTGGGGCTCGAACCCACGACCCTGAGATTAAGAGTCTCATGCTCTACCGACTGAGCTAGCCGGGCTGCGTCGGTGACTACGTGTCGGGTCGCACGACACACAGTTCTCGTTTCGGTGGGGTGGTCCCATACAGAATCTCTCCATGCTGCCTAATGTTTTCCTAGCGTCACACACGTCACGTACTTCAGTTTTATTTCATAATCATTTCTGAGAGGTACAGGAATTGCATGAAAACCTGCAGCGCTAGTGGTGTCAAAATTAACACACATATTTGATTTGACTCAGAAGCCGAACGGGTTACTTTCCGACGCTGTCTTAGATGCGCAAATGCCAGCCAAAACTCGCGGTGACGGCACTCAGCCGACCATTTCGCTAGATAACACCGTTCTGGCTGTGTGTGTATCAAGCTCAAGTGCATCTCCAAGCAGGAAATGGACAACAGCAACATTCAGACGATTTCGTACTGCTCAATAGCTACACTAAAACGGTGTGTTTCTTTTGCAGAATTGGAAAAACACGACCGTGACAGGATTCGAACCTGCAATCTTCGGATCCGAAGTCCGACGCCTTATCCATTAGGCCACACGGTCACTGGCCGCCAAGTATTCCTTACATTCGTGTCATCTCGAAACGCTCATACCGCTGAGGAATTGTGTTTTCGTTCTACACAGCCGCTGCCTCTTGCTGCTTCCCACCCATTCGTTACATGCAAGCCTTTACGAGACCGACCAAGTAGAGATTGGGAATCAAGACCACACACTTTGTGCATTCGAAATCGAAGGCAGGGCGTCCCTCGCCGCATTTGCTACGATGGCGATTTGCTACTTCTGCAGAAGCGGCGGCGTCGACGACGACGACGACGACGACGACGCTCGCGAGAGGCTCTGTGATATTTGAAAAACACATGTAAAAAATATAATTCAGACTGCCGCCTCCCACCCTACGCTGTACCGCTTTGGAAAATGCTTTATCTGCGACATTCGCCTCAATCACATCTGAGAGTAATTCTAAATAAAACACCTGTTGCTAATTGTTCGTCGTTCCAGACACTGCTTGCTATACGGCCACGACGCGCAACTGATTTCGAAAATTCGTTTGCCTCCTGTGAGGATCGAACTCACGACCCCTGGTTTACTAGACCAGTGCTCTGCCACTGAGCTAAAGAGGCGCGGCCTAGCGGTAGTTTTGCGTACTTCGTGCTTACGCTCGTCTGGATCATCAGGCTTAAGCTGACAACACTTCATATTACCGACTAATATTTGCAGCTATGGCGCACCATTACTGCTTGGCTACACATCTCACACGTAACCGATGTGCTCTCCAACCAACACCACTTACATTTCAGAACATGTCTTTGACACATGTCTACGAAATCACCTTCACCTTCAGATACACTTCCTTGCGACTGATGGAGACGTAGGCAAAGTTTTAAGTTGCTATTTCCATTACGTCACATTGATCAGAGAAACGGTAATTTACATCTGCAGCGGAACAAAATTACGTTCCGCCCAGCGTGGGGCTCGAACCCACGACCCTGAGATTAAGAGTCTCATGCTCTACCGACTGAGCTAGCCGGGCTGCGTCGGTGACTACGTGTCGGGTCGCACGACACACAGTTCTCGTTTCGGTGGGGTGGTCCCATACAGAATCTCTCCATGCTGCCTAATGTTTTCCTAGCGTCACACACGTCACGTACTTCAGTTTTATTTCATAATCATTTCTGAGAGGTACAGGAATTGCATGAAAACCTGCAGCGCTAGTGGTGTCAAAATTAACACACATATTTGATTTGACTCAGAAGCCGAACGGGTTACTTTCCGACGCTGTCTTAGATGCGCAAATGCCAGCCAAAACTCGCGGTGACGGCACTCAGCCGACCATTTCGCTAGATAACACCGTTCTGGCTGTGTGTGTATCAAGCTCAAGTGCATCTCCAAGCAGGAAATGGACAACAGCAACATTCAGACGATTTCGTACTGCTCAATAGCTACACTAAAACGGTGTGTTTCTTTTGCAGAATTGGAAAAACACGACCGTGACAGGATTCGAACCTGCAATCTTCGGATCCGAAGTCCGACGCCTTATCCATTAGGCCACACGGTCACTGGCCGCCAAGTATTCCTTACATTCGTGTCATCTCGAAACGCTCATACCGCTGAGGAATTGTGTTTTCGTTCTACACAGCCGCTGCCTCTTGCTGCTTCCCACCCATTCGTTACATGCAAGCCTTTACGAGACCGACCAAGTAGAGATTGGGAATCAAGACCACACACTTTGTGCATTCGAAATCGAAGGCAGGGCGTCCCTCGCCGCATTTGCTACGATGGCGATTTGCTACTTCTGCAGAAGCGGCGGCGTCGACGACGACGACGACGACGCTCGCGAGAGGCTCTGTGATATTTGAAAAACACATGTAAAAAATATAATTCAGACTGCCGCCTCCCACCCTACGCTGTACCGCTTTGGAAAATGCTTTATCTGCGACATTCGCCTCAATCACATCTGAGAGTAATTCTAAATAAAACACCTGTTGCTAATTGTTCGTCGTTCCAGACACTGCTTGCTATACGGCCACGACGCGCAAGTGATTTCGAAAATTCGTTTGCCTCCTGTGAGGATCGAACTCACGACCCCTGGTTTACTAGACCAGTGCTCTGCCACTGAGCTAAAGAGGCGCGGCCTAGCGGTAGTTTTGCGTACTTCGTGCTTACGCTCGTCTGGATCATCAGGCTTAAGCTGACAACACTTCATATTACCGACTAATATTTGCAGCTATGGCGCACCATTACTGCTTGGCTACACATCTCACACGTAACCGATGTGCTCTCCAACCAACACCACTTACATTTCAGAACATGTCTTTGACACATGTCTACGAAATCACCTTCACCTTCAGATACACTTCCTTGCGACTGATGGAGACGTAGGCAAAGTTTTAAGTTGCTATTTCCATTACGTCACATTGATCAGAGAAACGGTAATTTACATCTGCAGCGGAACAAAATTACGTTCCGCCCAGCGTGGGGCTCGAACCCACGACCCTGAGATTAAGAGTCTCATGCTCTACCGACTGAGCTAGCCGGGCTGCGTCGGTGACTACGTGTCGGGTCGCACGACACACAGTTCTCGTTTCGGTGGGGTGGTCCCATACAGAATCTCTCCATGCTGCCTAATGTTTTCCTAGCGTCACACACGTCACGTACTTCAGTTTTATTTCATAATCATTTCTGAGAGGTACAGGAATTGCATGAAAACCTGCAGCGCTAGTGGTGTCAAAATTAACACACATATTTGATTTGACTCAGAAGCCGAACGGGTTACTTTCCGACGCTGTCTTAGATGCGCAAATGCCAGCCAAAACTCGCGGTGACGGCACTCAGCCGACCATTTCGCTAGATAACACCGTTCTGGCTGTGTGTGTATCAAGCTCAAGTGCATCTCCAAGCAGGAAATGGACAACAGCAACATTCAGACGATTTCGTACTGCTCAATAGCTACACTAAAACGGTGTGTTTCTTTTGCAGAATTGGAAAAACACGACCGTGACAGGATTCGAACCTGCAATCTTCGGATCCGAAGTCCGACGCCTTATCCATTAGGCCACACGGTCACTGGCCGCCAAGTATTCCTTACATTCGTGTCATCTCGAAACGCTCATACCGCTGAGGAATTGTGTTTTCGTTCTACACAGCCGCTGCCTCTTGCTGCTTCCCACCCATTCGTTACATGCAAGCCTTTACGAGACCGACCAAGTAGAGATTGGGAATCAAGACCACACACTTTGTGCATTCGAAATCGAAGGCAGGGCGTCCCTCGCCGCATTTGCTACGATGGCGATTTGCTACTTCTGCAGAAGCGGCGGCGTCGACGACGACGACGACGACGCTCGCGAGAGGCTCTGTGATATTTGAAAAACACATGTAAAAAATATAATTCAGACTGCCGCCTCCCACCCTACGCTGTACCGCTTTTTTTTTTTTACTTTATTGTTATTTTAAAACCTGTACAATTCAGGTAGGCTGGCAGCGGCACACTACGCCGCTCTTCAGCCATAGCGTTTTACAAGAGTATAAAACATGGTGAATAACAATGAACAAAGTGACGGGCAAAAGAGAGAGGTCATAAAAAAAAAAAAAAAAAAAAAAAAAAAAAAAAAAAAAAAAAAAAAAAAAAAACACGGAGTCGTTCACATGTGACGATAACAACACGGAAAACACGGCGGCACGGCGCACAAAACACTGGTGAGTCCGACGGCACAAGTGAACGTAGGAGTGGGATGGCGGACACCAAAAACACTATATGACGTCACACACACGAAGCACAAAAGGCGACGATCTCCGGCGCGCGAATGTTCACTATACGTGTGCGAGTCCGGGGACCTGCCAAGAGAGGAGGAGGAGGAAGGGGAGTGGGAGAGCGAGAGGGGAGAGCAGAGATGCCACGGGCAAGGGAGATAGGGGGGAGGGAGGAAGGGGGAGAGGAAGCCCGGGGGAAGAGGGGGAAGGGAGGGGACAGGGAGATGGAAAAAGAAGGGAAGAGAAGAGAAGGGAGGGAGGGTGCCGAAAGGAAAGGACACGGGAAGTGGGGGGTGGGGCAGGGTCAAAGTTGATAGGAGGGGTAGATGGAGGGGACGAGGACATCATCAGGGAGAGGGAGCTGGCGGAAGCCACCTTGGGAGAGGGTATGGAGGGTGGAGAGATGGAGACCGGGTGGGACGTGCGAATACAGGCGCGGCAGCGGGCGGGGGTGGGAGAGGAGCGAGGAAACGAGCGGGTGAGGAGGATCAAGTTTACGTGAGGTGTACAGGATACGTATCCTTTCAAGGAAAAGGAGGAGGTGGGGGAAGGGGATGAGATCATACAGGATCCGTGTGGGGGAGGGGAGACGGATGCGATAGGCAAGGCGGAGAGCATGGCGTTCAAGGATTTGGAGGGATTTATAGAAGGTAGGGGGGGCGGAGATCCAGGCTGGATGGGCGTAACAAAGGATAGGGCGGATGATGGATTTATAGGTGTGGAGGATTGTGGAGGGGTCCAGACCCCACGTGCGGCCGGAAAGGAGCTTGAGGAGACGGAGTCGGGAACGTGCCTTGGCTTGGATTGTCTGGAGATGGGGAGTCCAGGAGAGGCGACGGTCGAGGGTGACGCCAAGGTACTTAAGGGTGGGAGTGAGGGCGATAGGACGGCCATAGACGGTGAGATAGAAATCAAGGAGGCGGAAGGAAGGGGTGGTTTTGCCTACAATGATCGCCTGGGTTTTGGAGGGATTGACCTTGAGCAACCACTGGTTGCACCAAGCGGTGAACCGGTCAAGATGGGATTGGAGAAGGCGTTGGGAGCGTTGCAGGGTGGGGGCAAGGGCGAGGAAGGCGGTGTCATCGGCAAACTGGAGAAGGTGGACGGGGGGCGACGGCGGCGGCATGTCCGCCGTGTACAAAAGGTACAGAAGGGGGGAGAGGACGGAGCCTTGGGGCACACCGGCGGAGGGGAAAAAGGTGTAGGAATCGGTGTTATGGATGGTGACATAGGAAGGACGGCGGGAGAGAAAGGAACCGATCAGACGGACGTAGTTAATGGGAAGGGCAAAGGTTTGGAGCTTGAAGAGGAGACCGGAATGCCAGACGCGGTCATAAGCGCGTTCGAGGTCAAGTGAGAGGAAGATGGCGGAGCGACGGGAATTAAGCTGTTCGGAAAGGAGATGAGTGAGGTGAAGGAGAAGATCGTCGGAAGAGAAGGATGGCCGAAAGCCACACTGGGTGACGGGAAGGAGGCGGTGCTGGCGGAGATGCTGGTGGATGCGGCGGGTGAGGATAGATTCTAGGACCTTGCTGAAGACCGAGGTAAGGCTGATGGGACGGTAGGAGGAGACGGCGGACGGCGGTTTGCCAGGTTTAAGGAACATGAGGATACGGGAGGTTTTCCACAGGTCGGGGTAGTAACCGGTGGACAGGACTACATTGTAGAGCCTGGCCAGGGTGGAGAGGAAAGAGACAGGAGCTTCACGAAGGTGACGGTAGGTGGCACGATCGTGACCAGGAGCGGTGTTGCGTTTTGTGCGGAGTGTAGCAATGAGATCCTGTGTAGTGATAGGGGCATTGAGTTCCGTGTGTGTAATGTTGTCCAAGTACTGGAAGCCAGGAGCGAGGGGAGGGGAAGAGGTGTCAGTTCGATCGCGGATATCTGGGAAGAGGGAGTAATCGAACTGGGGATCATCGGGGACGGAAAATACATCGGAGAGGTAGGAGGCAAAGTGATTGGCCTTACTAAGGGAGTCAGGGAAAGGGTGATCATCATGGAGAAGAGGATAATAGGGGGAGGGTTTAGTTCCGGTAAGGCGACGGAAGGCCGACCAGAACTTGGACGAGTTGATTGGTAGGGTTGCATTTAAACGGGTGCATGTCTGTCGCCAGTCCCGGCGTTTCTTAGCCGCGAGCAAATTACGAACGTGTCGCTGGAGTTGCCGGTGGCGTCGTAGTGTGTCCGGGTCACGCGTGCGGAGGAAGGCACGGTAGAGACGACGGGATTCACGGAGGAGGAGAACGGCCTGTGGGGGTAAGGTAGGACGGTGGGGGTGGATGGCGACAGTAGGAACGTGGGCCTCCACGGCCTCAGACAAGGTCCGCTGGAGAAAGGAGGCGGCATGGGTGACATCGTCAGGGTGGTGGTAGGTGAGAGGGTGGCTATCGACCTGGGTGGAAAGGGTATCCCGGTAGGCATTCCAGTCGGCTCGGGAATAGTCATGGACATACTTAGGGGGAGGGTCAGTACGAGGGTCGGGGCGAGGGCGACGACCGTCTGAAACGGTGAGGAGGACAGGGAGATGGTCGCTACCAATAGGCTCCAGGACATCCACCGTGATGCGGCCAAGGAGGTTGGGGGAGGAGAGGATAACATCAGGAGTGGAGTTGGATTCAGGACGGGTATGCCGGGGGATGGGGACGAGGTCACCTTGAAGGGTGGAGAGGAACCGATGCCATCGCCGTAACTGGGCAGCGGAACGACTATGGATGTTGAGGTCGGCGGCGATCACGTAGGAGGAAAAGGTACGATCGACGTGGGAGAGGAAGTCGAAGGGAATAGGAGCGTTGGGGCGGACATAGATGGTGGCGCAGGTAACGGTAAGGCCGGGGAAGAAGAGACTAAGGATCAGGTGTTCGGTGGGGTCGGGAAGGAGAGGTTGGAGCCGAACGGGGATCTGGCGGTGGTGACCAATGGCAACTCCGCCACGCGCAATCGGGAGGGGATTATCGGAGCGGTGGAGGAGGTAGGGCGAAGTGTGGACTGTGTGGTGGGGTTGCAGGAAGGTTTCATTGAGGAGGAAGGCATCCACGCGGTGGGTGGCAAGGGTGTGCAGGAACAGGTTTTTGTTGGCGGGAAGGGAGCGTATGTTGTTGAAAAGGATACGTTGCTGTCGCGCCATGACTGGGATTTAAACGAGGGTGTCAAGACGGGAGAAGGTGAAATGGGCCTGGTTGTTGGAGTAGGTGGCGTACATCTTGAGTTGGAAGATGGAACGGGCAGCAAGGGAGATCTGCTGGAGGGTGTGAGGGCGCTGAAAGAGATGAACATTCTGGAGGACGATGGTGAGGAACCTGATGATGTCCTCAGCGGTGGGTGGGGGACGAAGGGAATTGCCAGGAGGGGTGGGGGCGTCCAGAGGACGGACAGGTACGGTGAGTTCAGGAGTGGTTGGAGGGGGTCGGGCTTTACACTTTTGGGAGTAGGTGGGATGAGGGAGATTGCAGGTATTACAGGAGGGAGGGGATTGGAGGTTAGGGCACTGCCGGAGGAAGTGCGCCTGCCGACAATGCGGGCAGGTGGGGGCCTCGCGGCACTCAGCTGTGGGGTGTGCATTATAGCGCAGACACCTCTGGCAGCGCAGGGATTGAGGAGGGGAACGGGAAGGGTCGACCTTGTACCGCTGGTGGAAGAGGAGGGCACCCTCCTTCAGGAGACGGTCAATGGAGGGGGCGTCCTCAGAGAAAACCCGCATAAGGCGGGTGGGGCCGGCCGAGTTGAAAATGCGGCGGACCGCCCGCACCTCCAGCGTGGGATGGGCCTGGAGCTCCGCCAACACCTCCTCCTCCGTGATCGACGGACTGAGCCGCGTGATCACGGCGGTGAGGGTCGGCGGGCGACGCGGGGGTTGGGGTTGGCGGGTAGGAGATGGAGAAGGAGCAGGGGTAAGGGAGGCGTTGGGACCAAAACGGGTGATGGGGAGACGGGAGAGGATGTCAGTATGGAGGGTTGGGCTGGGGGAGGAGATGAGAACAGAATCTTGGCGAGGAGTGAGGAGGGAGATGGGGGCACCAGGACAATGCTGGCGAAGGAAGAGGGTGAGGTTCCGGGCTTCAAGGAGAGAGGGATCAGGACGGGAGAGGAGGTAGCGGTAGGAGGAAGGGAGAGAGGAGGAGGATGAGGGGGCAGGGACAGGCGGGGAGACTTCCATGGCATCAAGGGTGGGGGAAGGAGGACGAGGTGCAGCCTTTTTGGAAGCAGAGGAAGCAGGGGTGCCACCGGGGCGCTTGACGGCGGTGGAGGAGGTGTGGGGGATGGGAACAACGGGAATGTGGCGGGGAGGGGCAGGTCCCGGGGCCGGAGTCGGCGCCGGAGATGGTGACGGTGACGGTGAAGGTGACGATGATGATGACGGCGGCAGAGGCGGCGGTGATGGCGAAGGTGACGGGGAGAGCTGGGCGTGGGCGGTGGCCCGACGGGCCACCACCCGAGCTGGAGCTGCAGTGACAGGCTGGGGGAGTGGGGGGAAGGGATCAGAACGAGAGGAGCGGGAGGAAGAAGCGGGAGAGGGGGCGACAAAGATAGAGGGTGAAGGGACAGTCAGGAGAGGTGGAATGGAAGGAGGGAGGTGGGACTGGGCACACCAAGTTATAGTGGTGGAGGCGGCGGAAGGGGAGGTATAGACAATGGCGGTGGTGGTAGTAGTGGCAGTGGTGGTGGGGGCGGACATGACGGGAGAGAGAAACAAGAACGAAGAGGAGAGGACAGAAACCGGGGACAGACAAAGACGAAGACGGATGAAGACGAAGACGGCCGTAGACCAGGGTCAGGACGGCGGCGATGGTGGCGACCAGGCGGCACCGGATGGCGGCGGCGGCGGCGGCGGCGGCGGCGACGGCGGCGGCGGCGGCGAGCACCGGCAGGCGGCGGGCACCGGCGGCGGCGGCGGCGGCGAGCACCGGCAGGCGGCGGCGGCGGGCACCGGCAGGCGGCGACCAGGCGGGGGCGGCGAGCCCCGGCAGGCGGCGACCAGGCGGGGGCGACGGGCGACGAGCCCCGGCAGGCGGCGGCGGCGGCGGCGGCGGCGGCGGCGGCAAGGACCGGAAGGCGGCGGCGGCGGCGGCGGCAAGGACCGGAAGGCGGCGACCAAGCGGCGGCGGCGGCAAACAGACGACACGGCAAGGATCTTCCACGTCGAAGGCGCACCCTGAGAGTAGCCCAGGCAGTGAAACTCTTCGATGAAGAAGAGAGGGAATCCAACCCTCGAATGACGCTGTACCGCTTTGGAAAATGCTTTATCTGCGACATTCGCCTCAATCACATCTGAGAGTAATTCTAAATAAAACACCTGTTGCTAATTGTTCGTCGTTCCAGACACTGCTTGCTATACGGCCACGACGCGCAACTGATTTCGAAAATTCGTTTGCCTCCTGTGAGGATCGAACTCACGACCCCTGGTTTACTAGACCAGTGCTCTGCCACTGAGCTAAAGAGGCGCGGCCTAGCGGTAGTTTTGCGTACTTCGTGCTTACGCTCGTCTGGATCATCAGGCTTAAGCTGACAACACTTCATATTACCGACTAATATTTGCAGCTATGGCGCACCATTACTGCTTGGCTACACATCTCACACGTAACCGATGTGCTCTCCAACCAACACCACTTACATTTCAGAACATGTCTTTGACACATGTCTACGAAATCACCTTCACCTTCAGATACACTTCCTTGCGACTGATGGAGACGTAGGCAAAGTTTTAAGTTGCTATTTCCATTACGTCACATTGATCAGAGAAACGGTAATTTACATCTGCAGCGGAACAAAATTACGTTCCGCCCAGCGTGGGGCTCGAACCCACGACCCTGAGATTAAGAGTCTCATGCTCTACCGACTGAGCTAGCCGGGCTGCGTCGGTGACTACGTGTCGGGTCGCACGACACACAGTTCTCGTTTCGGTGGGGTGGTCCCATACAGAATCTCTCCATGCTGCCTAATGTTTTCCTAGCGTCACACACGTCACGTACTTCAGTTTTATTTCATAATCATTTCTGAGAGGTACAGGAATTGCATGAAAACCTGCAGCGCTAGTGGTGTCAAAATTAACACACATATTTGATTTGACTCAGAAGCCGAACGGGTTACTTTCCGACGCTGTCTTAGATGCGCAAATGCCAGCCAAAACTCGCGGTGACGGCACTCAGCCGACCATTTCGCTAGATAACACCGTTCTGGCTGTGTGTGTATCAAGCTCAAGTGCATCTCCAAGCAGGAAATGGACAACAGCAACATTCAGACGATTTCGTACTGCTCAATAGCTACACTAAAACGGTGTGTTTCTTTTGCAGAATTGGAAAAACACGACCGTGACAGGATTCGAACCTGCAATCTTCGGATCCGAAGTCCGACGCCTTATCCATTAGGCCACACGGTCACTGGCCGCCAAGTATTCCTTACATTCGTGTCATCTCGAAACGCTCATACCGCTGAGGAATTGTGTTTTCGTTCTACACAGCCGCTGCCTCTTGCTGCTTCCCACCCATTCGTTACATGCAAGCCTTTACGAGACCGACCAAGTAGAGATTGGGAATCAAGACCACACACTTTGTGCATTCGAAATCGAAGGCAGGGCGTCCCTCGCCGCATTTGCTACGATGGCGATTTGCTACTTCTGCAGAAGCGGCGGCGTCGACGACGACGACGACGACGCTCGCGAGAGGCTCTGTGATATTTGAAAAACACATGTAAAAAATATAATTCAGACTGCCGCCTCCCACCCTACGCTGTACCGCTTTGGAAAATGCTTTATCTGCGACATTCGCCTCAATCACATCTGAGAGTAATTCTAAATAAAACACCTGTTGCTAATTGTTCGTCGTTCCAGACACTGCTTGCTATACGGCCACGACGCGCAACTGATTTCGAAAATTCGTTTGCCTCCTGTGAGGATCGAACTCACGACCCCTGGTTTACTAGACCAGTGCTCTGCCACTGAGCTAAAGAGGCGCGGCCTAGCGGTAGTTTTGCGTACTTCGTGCTTACGCTCGTCTGGATCATCAGGCTTAAGCTGACAACACTTCATATTACCGACTAATATTTGCAGCTATGGCGCACCATTACTGCTTGGCTACACATCTCACACGTAACCGATGTGCTCTCCAACCAACACCACTTACATTTCAGAACATGTCTTTGACACATGTCTACGAAATCACCTTCACCTTCAGATACACTTCCTTGCGACTGATGGAGACGTAGGCAAAGTTTTAAGTTGCTATTTCCATTACGTCACATTGATCAGAGAAACGGTAATTTACATCTGCAGCGGAACAAAATTACGTTCCGCCCAGCGTGGGGCTCGAACCCACGACCCTGAGATTAAGAGTCTCATGCTCTACCGACTGAGCTAGCCGGGCTGCGTCGGTGACTACGTGTCGGGTCGCACGACACACAGTTCTCGTTTCGGTGGGGTGGTCCCATACAGAATCTCTCCATGCTGCCTAATGTTTTCCTAGCGTCACACACGTCACGTACTTCAGTTTTATTTCATAATCATTTCTGAGAGGTACAGGAATTGCATGAAAACCTGCAGCGCTAGTGGTGTCAAAATTAACACACATATTTGATTTGACTCAGAAGCCGAACGGGTTACTTTCCGACGCTGTCTTAGATGCGCAAATGCCAGCCAAAACTCGCGGTGACGGCACTCAGCCGACCATTTCGCTAGATAACACCGTTCTGGCTGTGTGTGTATCAAGCTCAAGTGCATCTCCAAGCAGGAAATGGACAACAGCAACATTCAGACGATTTCGTACTGCTCAATAGCTACACTAAAACGGTGTGTTTCTTTTGCAGAATTGGAAAAACACGACCGTGACAGGATTCGAACCTGCAATCTTCGGATCCGAAGTCCGACGCCTTATCCATTAGGCCACACGGTCACTGGCCGCCAAGTATTCCTTACATTCGTGTCATCTCGAAACGCTCATACCGCTGAGGAATTGTGTTTTCGTTCTACACAGCCGCTGCCTCTTGCTGCTTCCCACCCATTCGTTACATGCAAGCCTTTACGAGACCGACCAAGTAGAGATTGGGAATCAAGACCACACACTTTGTGCATTCGAAATCGAAGGCAGGGCGTCCCTCGCCGCATTTGCTACGATGGCGATTTGCTACTTCTGCAGAAGCGGCGGCGTCGACGACGACGACGACGACGACGACGCTCGCGAGAGGCTCTGTGATATTTGAAAAACACATGTAAAAAATATAATTCAGACTGCCGCCTCCCACCCTACGCTGTACCGCTTTGGAAAATGCTTTATCTGCGACATTCGCCTCAATCACATCTGAGAGTAATTCTAAATAAAACACCTCTTGCTAATTGTTCGTCGTTCCAGACACTGCTTGCTATACGGCCACGACGCGCAACTGATTTCGAAAATTCGTTTGCCTCCTGTGAGGATCGAACTCACGACCCCTGGTTTACTAGACCAGTGCTCTGCCACTGAGCTAAAGAGGCGCGGCCTAGCGGTAGTTTTGCGTACTTCGTGCTTACGCTCGTCTGGATCATCAGGCTTAAGCTGACAACACTTCATATTACCGACTAATATTTGCAGCTATGGCGCACCATTACTGCTTGGCTACACATCTCACACGTAACCGATGTGCTCTCCAACCAACACCACTTACATTTCAGAACATGTCTTTGACACATGTCTACGAAATCACCTTCACCTTCAGATACACTTCCTTGCGACTGATGGAGACGTAGGCAAAGTTTTAAGTTGCTATTTCCATTACGTCACATTGATCAGAGAAACGGTAATTTACATCTGCAGCGGAACAAAATTACGTTCCGCCCAGCGTGGGGCTCGAACCCACGACCCTGAGATTAAGAGTCTCATGCTCTACCGACTGAGCTAGCCGGGCTGCGTCGGTGACTACGTGTCGGGTCGCACGACACACAGTTCTCGTTTCGGTGGGGTGGTCCCATACAGAATCTCTCCATGCTGCCTAATGTTTTCCTAGCGTCACACACGTCACGTACTTCAGTTTTATTTCATAATCATTTCTGAGAGGTACAGGAATTGCATGAAAACCTGCAGCGCTAGTGGTGTCAAAATTAACACACATATTTGATTTGACTCAGAAGCCGAACGGGTTACTTTCCGACGCTGTCTTAGATGCGCAAATGCCAGCCAAAACTCGCGGTGACGGCACTCAGCCGACCATTTCGCTAGATAACACCGTTCTGGCTGTGTGTGTATCAAGCTCAAGTGCATCTCCAAGCAGGAAATGGACAACAGCAACATTCAGACGATTTCGTACTGCTCAATAGCTACACTAAAACGGTGTGTTTCTTTTGCAGAATTGGAAAAACACGACCGTGACAGGATTCGAACCTGCAATCTTCGGATCCGAAGTCCGACGCCTTATCCATTAGGCCACACGGTCACTGGCCGCCAAGTATTCCTTACATTCGTGTCATCTCGAAACGCTCATACCGCTGAGGAATTGTGTTTTCGTTCTACACAGCCGCTGCCTCTTGCTGCTTCCCACCCATTCGTTACATGCAAGCCTTTACGAGACCGACCAAGTAGAGATTGGGAATCAAGACCACACACTTTGTGCATTCGAAATCGAAGGCAGGGCGTCCCTCGCCGCATTTGCTACGATGGCGATTTGCTACTTCTGCAGAAGCGGCGGCGTCGACGACGACGACGACGACGCTCGCGAGAGGCTCTGTGATATTTGAAAAACACATGTAAAAAATATAATTCAGACTGCCGCCTCCCACCCTACGCTGTACCGCTTTGGAAAATGCTTTATCTGCGACATTCGCCTCAATCACATCTGAGAGTAATTCTAAATAAAACACCTGTTGCTAATTGTTCGTCGTTCCAGACACTGCTTGCTATACGGCCACGACGCGCAACTGATTTCGAAAATTCGTTTGCCTCCTGTGAGGATCGAACTCACGACCCCTGGTTTACTAGACCAGTGCTCTGCCACTGAGCTAAAGAGGCGCGGCCTAGCGGTAGTTTTGCGTACTTCGTGCTTACGCTCGTCTGGATCATCAGGCTTAAGCTGACAACACTTCATATTACCGACTAATATTTGCAGCTATGGCGCACCATTACTGCTTGGCTACACATCTCACACGTAACCGATGTGCTCTCCAACCAACACCACTTACATTTCAGAACATGTCTTTGACACATGTCTACGAAATCACCTTCACCTTCAGATACACTTCCTTGCGACTGATGGAGACGTAGGCAAAGTTTTAAGTTGCTATTTCCATTACGTCACATTGATCAGAGAAACGGTAATTTACATCTGCAGCGGAACAAAATTACGTTCCGCCCAGCGTGGGGCTCGAACCCACGACCCTGAGATTAAGAGTCTCATGCTCTACCGACTGAGCTAGCCGGGCTGCGTCGGTGACTACGTGTCGGGTCGCACGACACACAGTTCTCGTTTCGGTGGGGTGGTCCCATACAGAATCTCTCCATGCTGCCTAATGTTTTCCTAGCGTCACACACGTCACGTACTTCAGTTTTATTTCATAATCATTTCTGAGAGGTACAGGAATTGCATGAAAACCTGCAGCGCTAGTGGTGTCAAAATTAACACACATATTTGATTTGACTCAGAAGCCGAACGGGTTACTTTCCGACGCTGTCTTAGATGCGCAAATGCCAGCCAAAACTCGCGGTGACGGCACTCAGCCGACCATTTCGCTAGATAACACCGTTCTGGCTGTGTGTGTATCAAGCTCAAGTGCATCTCCAAGCAGGAAATGGACAACAGCAACATTCAGACGATTTCGTACTGCTCAATAGCTACACTAAAACGGTGTGTTTCTTTTGCAGAATTGGAAAAACACGACCGTGACAGGATTCGAACCTGCAATCTTCGGATCCGAAGTCCGACGCCTTATCCATTAGGCCACACGGTCACTGGCCGCCAAGTATTCCTTACATTCGTGTCATCTCGAAACGCTCATACCGCTGAGGAATTGTGTTTTCGTTCTACACAGCCGCTGCCTCTTGCTGCTTCCCACCCATTCGTTACATGCAAGCCTTTACGAGACCGACCAAGTAGAGATTGGGAATCAAGACCACACACTTTGTGCATTCGAAATCGAAGGCAGGGCGTCCCTCGCCGCATTTGCTACGATGGCGATTTGCTACTTCTGCAGAAGCGGCGGCGTCGACGACGACGACGACGACGACGCTCGCGAGAGGCTCTGTGATATTTGAAAAACACATGTAAAAAATATAATTCAGACTGCCGCCTCCCACCCTACGCTGTACCGCTTTGGAAAATGCTTTATCTGCGACATTCGCCTCAATCACATCTGAGAGTAATTCTAAATAAAACACCTGTTGCTAATTGTTCGTCGTTCCAGACACTGCTTGCTATACGGCCACGACGCGCAACTGATTTCGAAAATTCGTTTGCCTCCTGTGAGGATCGAACTCACGACCCCTGGTTTACTAGACCAGTGCTCTGCCACTGAGCTAAAGAGGCGCGGCCTAGCGGTAGTTTTGCGTACTTCGTGCTTACGCTCGTCTGGATCATCAGGCTTAAGCTGACAACACTTCATATTACCGACTAATATTTGCAGCTATGGCGCACCATTACTGCTTGGCTACACATCTCACACGTAACCGATGTGCTCTCCAACCAACACCACTTACATTTCAGAACATGTCTTTGACACATGTCTACGAAATCACCTTCACCTTCAGATACACTTCCTTGCGACTGATGGAGACGTAGGCAAAGTTTTAAGTTGCTATTTCCATTACGTCACATTGATCAGAGAAACGGTAATTTACATCTGCAGCGGAACAAAATTACGTTCCGCCCAGCGTGGGGCTCGAACCCACGACCCTGAGATTAAGAGTCTCATGCTCTACCGACTGAGCTAGCCGGGCTGCGTCGGTGACTACGTGTCGGGTCGCACGACACACAGTTCTCGTTTCGGTGGGGTGGTCCCATACAGAATCTCTCCATGCTGCCTAATGTTTTCCTAGCGTCACACACGTCACGTACTTCAGTTTTATTTCATAATCATTTCTGAGAGGTACAGGAATTGCATGAAAACCTGCAGCGCTAGTGGTGTCAAAATTAACACACATATTTGATTTGACTCAGAAGCCGAACGGGTTACTTTCCGACGCTGTCTTAGATGCGCAAATGCCAGCCAAAACTCGCGGTGACGGCACTCAGCCGACCATTTCGCTAGATAACACCGTTCTGGCTGTGTGTGTATCAAGCTCAAGTGCATCTCCAAGCAGGAAATGGACAACAGCAACATTCAGACGATTTCGTACTGCTCAATAGCTACACTAAAACGGTGTGTTTCTTTTGCAGAATTGGAAAAACACGACCGTGACAGGATTCGAACCTGCAATCTTCGGATCCGAAGTCCGACGCCTTATCCATTAGGCCACACGGTCACTGGCCGCCAAGTATTCCTTACATTCGTGTCATCTCGAAACGCTCATACCGCTGAGGAATTGTGTTTTCGTTCTACACAGCCGCTGCCTCTTGCTGCTTCCCACCCATTCGTTACATGCAAGCCTTTACGAGACCGACCAAGTAGAGATTGGGAATCAAGACCACACACTTTGTGCATTCGAAATCGAAGGCAGGGCGTCCCTCGCCGCATTTGCTACGATGGCGATTTGCTACTTCTGCAGAAGCGGCGGCGTCGACGACGACGACGACGACGCTCGCGAGAGGCTCTGTGATATTTGAAAAACACATGTAAAAAATATAATTCAGACTGCCGCCTCCCACCCTACGCTGTACCGCTTTGGAAAATGCTTTATCTGCGACATTCGCCTCAATCACATCTGAGAGTAATTCTAAATAAAACACCTGTTGCTAATTGTTCGTCGTTCCAGACACTGCTTGCTATACGGCCACGACGCGCAACTGATTTCGAAAATTCGTTTGCCTCCTGTGAGGATCGAACTCACGACCCCTGGTTTACTAGACCAGTGCTCTGCCACTGAGCTAAAGAGGCGCGGCCTAGCGGTAGTTTTGCGTACTTCGTGCTTACGCTCGTCTGGATCATCAGGCTTAAGCTGACAACACTTCATATTACCGACTAATATTTGCAGCTATGGCGCACCATTACTGCTTGGCTACACATCTCACACGTAACCGATGTGCTCTCCAACCAACACCACTTACATTTCAGAACATGTCTTTGACACATGTCTACGAAATCACCTTCACCTTCAGATACACTTCCTTGCGACTGATGGAGACGTAGGCAAAGTTTTAAGTTGCTATTTCCATTACGTCACATTGATCAGAGAAACGGTAATTTACATCTGCAGCGGAACAAAATTACGTTCCGCCCAGCGTGGGGCTCGAACCCACGACCCTGAGATTAAGAGTCTCATGCTCTACCGACTGAGCTAGCCGGGCTGCGTCGGTGACTACGTGTCGGGTCGCACGACACACAGTTCTCGTTTCGGTGGGGTGGTCCCATACAGAATCTCTCCATGCTGCCTAATGTTTTCCTAGCGTCACACACGTCACGTACTTCAGTTTTATTTCATAATCATTTCTGAGAGGTACAGGAATTGCATGAAAACCTGCAGCGCTAGTGGTGTCAAAATTAACACACATATTTGATTTGACTCAGAAGCCGAACGGGTTACTTTCCGACGCTGTCTTAGATGCGCAAATGCCAGCCAAAACTCGCGGTGACGGCACTCAGCCGACCATTTCGCTAGATAACACCGTTCTGGCTGTGTGTGTATCAAGCTCAAGTGCATCTCCAAGCAGGAAATGGACAACAGCAACATTCAGACGATTTCGTACTGCTCAATAGCTACACTAAAACGGTGTGTTTCTTTTGCAGAATTGGAAAAACACGACCGTGACAGGATTCGAACCTGCAATCTTCGGATCCGAAGTCCGACGCCTTATCCATTAGGCCACACGGTCACTGGCCGCCAAGTATTCCTTACATTCGTGTCATCTCGAAACGCTCATACCGCTGAGGAATTGTGTTTTCGTTCTACACAGCCGCTGCCTCTTGCTGCTTCCCACCCATTCGTTACATGCAAGCCTTTACGAGACCGACCAAGTAGAGATTGGGAATCAAGACCACACACTTTGTGCATTCGAAATCGAAGGCAGGGCGTCCCTCGCCGCATTTGCTACGATGGCGATTTGCTACTTCTGCAGAAGCGGCGGCGTCGACGACGACGACGACGACGCTCGCGAGAGGCTCTGTGATATTTGAAAAACACATGTAAAAAATATAATTCAGACTGCCGCCTCCCACCCTACGCTGTACCGCTTTGGAAAATGCTTTATCTGCGACATTCGCCTCAATCACATCTGAGAGTAATTCTAAATAAAACACCTGTTGCTAATTGTTCGTCGTTCCAGACACTGCTTGCTATACGGCCACGACGCGCAACTGATTTCGAAAATTCGTTTGCCTCCTGTGAGGATCGAACTCACGACCCCTGGTTTACTAGACCAGTGCTCTGCCACTGAGCTAAAGAGGCGCGGCCTAGCGGTAGTTTTGCGTACTTCGTGCTTACGCTCGTCTGGATCATCAGGCTTAAGCTGACAACACTTCATATTACCGACTAATATTTGCAGCTATGGCGCACCATTACTGCTTGGCTACACATCTCACACGTAACCGATGTGCTCTCCAACCAACACCACTTACATTTCAGAACATGTCTTTGACACATGTCTACGAAATCACCTTCACCTTCAGATACACTTCCTTGCGACTGATGGAGACGTAGGCAAAGTTTTAAGTTGCTATTTCCATTACGTCACATTGATCAGAGAAACGGTAATTTACATCTGCAGCGGAACAAAATTACGTTCCGCCCAGCGTGGGGCTCGAACCCACGACCCTGAGATTAAGAGTCTCATGCTCTACCGACTGAGCTAGCCGGGCTGCGTCGGTGACTACGTGTCGGGTCGCACGACACACAGTTCTCGTTTCGGTGGGGTGGTCCCATACAGAATCTCTCCATGCTGCCTAATGTTTTCCTAGCGTCACACACGTCACGTACTTCAGTTTTATTTCATAATCATTTCTGAGAGGTACAGGAATTGCATGAAAACCTGCAGCGCTAGTGGTGTCAAAATTAACACACATATTTGATTTGACTCAGAAGCCGAACGGGTTACTTTCCGACGCTGTCTTAGATGCGCAAATGCCAGCCAAAACTCGCGGTGACGGCACTCAGCCGACCATTTCGCTAGATAACACCGTTCTGGCTGTGTGTGTATCAAGCTCAAGTGCATCTCCAAGCAGGAAATGGACAACAGCAACATTCAGACGATTTCGTACTGCTCAATAGCTACACTAAAACGGTGTGTTTCTTTTGCAGAATTGGAAAAACACGACCGTGACAGGATTCGAACCTGCAATCTTCGGATCCGAAGTCCGACGCCTTATCCATTAGGCCACACGGTCACTGGCCGCCAAGTATTCCTTACATTCGTGTCATCTCGAAACGCTCATACCGCTGAGGAATTGTGTTTTCGTTCTACACAGCCGCTGCCTCTTGCTGCTTCCCACCCATTCGTTACATGCAAGCCTTTACGAGACCGACCAAGTAGAGATTGGGAATCAAGACCACACACTTTGTGCATTCGAAATCGAAGGCAGGGCGTCCCTCGCCGCATTTGCTACGATGGCGATTTGCTACTTCTGCAGAAGCGGCGGCGTCGACGACGACGACGACGACGCTCGCGAGAGGCTCTGTGATATTTGAAAAACACATGTAAAAAATATAATTCAGACTGCCGCCTCCCACCCTACGCTGTACCGCTTTGGAAAATGCTTTATCTGCGACATTCGCCTCAATCACATCTGAGAGTAATTCTAAATAAAACACCTGTTGCTAATTGTTCGTCGTTCCAGACACTGCTTGCTATACGGCCACGACGCGCAACTGATTTCGAAAATTCGTTTGCCTCCTGTGAGGATCGAACTCACGACCCCTGGTTTACTAGACCAGTGCTCTGCCACTGAGCTAAAGAGGCGCGGCCTAGCGGTAGTTTTGCGTACTTCGTGCTTACGCTCGTCTGGATCATCAGGCTTAAGCTGACAACACTTCATATTACCGACTAATATTTGCAGCTATGGCGCACCATTACTGCTTGGCTACACATCTCACACGTAACCGATGTGCTCTCCAACCAACACCACTTACATTTCAGAACATGTCTTTGACACATGTCTACGAAATCACCTTCACCTTCAGATACACTTCCTTGCGACTGATGGAGACGTAGGCAAAGTTTTAAGTTGCTATTTCCATTACGTCACATTGATCAGAGAAACGGTAATTTACATCTGCAGCGGAACAAAATTACGTTCCGCCCAGCGTGGGGCTCGAACCCACGACCCTGAGATTAAGAGTCTCATGCTCTACCGACTGAGCTAGCCGGGCTGCGTCGGTGACTACGTGTCGGGTCGCACGACACACAGTTCTCGTTTCGGTGGGGTGGTCCCATACAGAATCTCTCCATGCTGCCTAATGTTTTCCTAGCGTCACACACGTCACGTACTTCAGTTTTATTTCATAATCATTTCTGAGAGGTACAGGAATTGCATGAAAACCTGCAGCGCTAGTGGTGTCAAAATTAACACACATATTTGATTTGACTCAGAAGCCGAACGGGTTACTTTCCGACGCTGTCTTAGATGCGCAAATGCCAGCCAAAACTCGCGGTGACGGCACTCAGCCGACCATTTCGCTAGATAACACCGTTCTGGCTGTGTGTGTATCAAGCTCAAGTGCATCTCCAAGCAGGAAATGGACAACAGCAACATTCAGACGATTTCGTACTGCTCAATAGCTACACTAAAACGGTGTGTTTCTTTTGCAGAATTGGAAAAACACGACCGTGACAGGATTCGAACCTGCAATCTTCGGATCCGAAGTCCGACGCCTTATCCATTTTTTTTTTTTTTTTTTTTTTTTTTTTTTTTTTAGGGCCTCCCTTCTCCCCTTACAGCCCTCCTTGCGCTCTCCATGAATGCCTTCCTTGGCGAGCTTCTTCAGCTATATTCAAATGAAATCAAAGTCTCCAGATTCACTGGCATCGTACAACAGTACACAAAAGGAAATCAATTTCTTCGGGATTACAAGGAGCTCATTGCTTCGTCTTCTTTGGAATATAAGTGCCAACGAAAATTAGAAATCTTTCTCAAATCCAAGAAGAGAGAAAAAAAAAAAAAAAAAAAATAAAAGGATGTCTCTTCCCTCAAAAAAAAAAAAAAAAAAAAAAAAAAAAAAAAAAAAAAAAAAAAAAAAAAAAAAAAAAAAACAAATAATGAGGAATAAGAAAGAAAAGAAAACTTCAGGTTCTTCAAGCGCCATAGGCGAAATGATAACGAAAATAGTAGTCACTGTTGACTTGTACCTGGGAACTTCACCATGGAAATGGTGACAGGAATCGCGGATATACTTTAGAATCACCCAATTCCCTGTTTCTCAAACAGGATTGTTAACATATTGCCAAAATCCCTCTTAATGTGTGGGAACTGGTTTCTTCGCCAATATGCCGTTGCCATATAAGCAGTAAAGGCAGTAATATTGTCTTCTCCGTGTTGGGTCATGACGTAATTGACAAAATGTCCCAGCATCCACATAACAGCATTGTTTTTCGTTTTGGGGTAAAACTGTGTATCAGGCCACAGGAGGATATCAGTCGTATAAAGACTTTCAGTGCTACGTGTGAGCAGCGCCAATCGTTTCCGCACCCAATGCCAGTTGAACTGATGCCCGCAGCAAGTAAACCTGTGCCTCAGAGTGTCTACTAATCCACATTTGAGGCAGTTGTCAGTAGCACTTAAGCCAATGCGGTTGAGTTTTTCGTTGGTTGGAATAAGATTGTGGACAACTTTATACCAGGCGGAAAGCACATCGGAAGAATGAATTTTGAGAGTAATATTGGTCCACACTGCCGTCCAGACGATTCTTGGGTAGTGCAGTTCAATTGTATTTGGAGCTTCGTACTTCTGCCACTGAGCAATTAAGAACACTGTCGTTAGACAAGGGCTCGTGGAAACACTGTCACCTAAGTAACTCATTTCGAGGTAATAAACACCGACATGTTGCAATTGAAAGTTTAGTTTCCCGATGTCAATTGGCGGTTCCATACATTTTGGGCGAACAATGCGAAACAGCTTCGATGTGATAGTATGGGGCATCGTGGTAATCATCACAGTTGTTCGTTTTATATAGAGTGCTGTCGCCTTTCGACGGATATCATTGAGTTGCAGGCCCCCAGCTTGCACTGACTTAGACAGTGTGGTATAGGTTAACTTAAAAATATGACCGAGCCACACAAACCTGCTGGACAAACGCATGATCTTATGGGCTTGCATTTTGGGAAGAGGGAACACCTGAGCGACATAATAAGCTTTACAGAGTATGTATGTATTCAAAATCCTGATCTTCTGGAGGATATTTGTCGATCGCCAAGTGTTTTCCACTATAGCTCCCTGTATTCGATTTGCAGTAAGTTTCCAGTTTTTAGCTGCCATACGTAAAGGACACCTATCGATGATGATTCCCAGAGCAACATGTTGTTCGACGATCTGTGCCCACGGTATAGCAAGAGATTCGAAGCCCCGTAAGCTTAGAACCTTACATTTACCCTCACTGAGTTTCGCTCCAGACGCAGCGCTGTAATTATCAATCTCAGCCCGCAATTGGCCCACTTCAGACGCATGACGTAGGATAACAGCAACATCATCGGCGTAAGCCCTCACAGTAAGATTGCTCCCTAAGACAGAAAGGCCAGTTAATGTGATACACAATCTCTTCAGAAATGGCTCGAGCGACAAAACAAAGAGCGACATCGACAAAGGACTGCCTTGCGGTACACCTCGTCGTATACCAACAGCTTGTGTCAGCTGACCGTTAACGGTGATCCTAGCAGTAATGCCTGTTATCATATGCCGAATGACTGCCACAGCTCGTTCTTCGAGTCCAATTCGTTGCAGGATGCGTTCTAAATAGTGATGACTAACGCGGTCAAAAGCTTTGCAAAAGTCAAGAAAAAGGAAAGCACATTTGATGTTGGTTACGGCCGCTACTGAAATAACGTCTCTGTACTCCGCAACCGGAGTCATAATGGATCTCCCTGGAAGGCAAGACTGATGTGAATGAATAACTTTCCCAAGGATGGGGGTCATTCTGCTATTAATCGCTCGGGCAATCGTTTTATAATCAAAGTTCAATAATGTGATTGGACGGAGATTATCAACTCGCTTGTGACCAGTTCTCTTCGGGACTAAAACAATTCTACCCACCTTGAACTCGGCAGGAAGAGGACCACCACTCATGACTTCATTAACAATTTCAGTAAAAGTACCACCAAGGACATTCCAGAATTTGATATAAAATTCCTTGGGCAAACCATCAGGACCAGGCGATTTAAAGGAAGGCGACTTGGAGATCAAGGCTAAAACTTCCTCGGGAGTGAAAGCCGATAAAAAGTCGACATTGTCAGCAGGAGTAATCGCCCTATCAAAAACATTGACCACTGCACTGACAGCAGGTTCATTGACAATTTCACTGGAATACAGTCGTTGGAAATGTTGGTGAATTTCACTAATAATGGCCGCTTGAGTAGAGAGTAATTCCCCATTATCCCTTTCCAAAACATCAATGAAAGCCCTGCGGCGGCGCGAGAAATGCTTAAATAAATGGTACATAGATGTCATTTCGTCGGCTAAAACAGATTTAGGTTTGGATTTAACTTTCAGACCTTCCAATTGTTGACGCTTCAAGCTGACAAGTTTAGCCTTGACACGTTGAATTGATGGAAAGTTAGTGTTGGTCGCAGTGGATGAATCATACAGTTGTCGCAGCACAGTGTAGTAAAACTCAAAGGTCCTCTTGAAGGCGCGTGCTTTCTGAGCACTATAATAAATGAGACTTTTCCGAAGCTTTGGTTTCGCAACAGTGGTCCACCACAACGCTTTAGTCGGATAAAAAGTGATGGAACGCAAACAAGTTTCCCACACATGCCTGATAACGTCAAATAACTCAGCGTCCGCCAGATGCGACATGTTTAACATCCACGGGGAACGAAATAATTTGGTAGGCTGTCGATTTAAGTGAACCGTTGCCGTAAAAGCGCAATGGTCGGTAAAACTAGCCGGGATTACGTCAACCGCTAGGAGTCTGTCACTGATACAGTCCGATAGATAAATTCTATCCAGACGGCTGCATGAAGTAACGGTGAAAAAAGTGAATTTAACTAAAGTAGGATACTTCAGTTCCCAAGCATCTTTCAGCTTAATATTCTTAACGAGCTCGTGCAGTTCTTTACAGTAGTTAAAATTAGGGGACTGATCGTTTTTACGTAGAACACAGTTGAAGTCACCTCCTATTATCAGGTTTTGAGGACTGCTCCTCAACAGATACGTAACATCCTCCTTATAAAAACGTGACCGTTCGAATTTGTTGCTGTTGCCTGATGGGGCATATAAATTAACAAGGGTTACATCAAAAATTTTACAGCTCACTCCTCGACCGGAATCTAAAAACTCGATCTCCCCAACTGGAATGCCTTCCCGTAATAAAAGTGCGGTACCTGTACTTTCCTCAGGAGCAACGTTTGATATGGTTTTAAAACCAGAGATGAAGAGATTTAAAACAGTAACTTCCTGCAACAACACAATATCAGCGTCAGATTCGTATAGAAACTGCTGTAGGGCCGCAATTTTGAGATCAGATCGAATCTTATTTATGTTCAGGGAGACGAATTTGTACGCTTGTGCCATTATTACAGTGAGGTACGTAAAGGGTCACTAAACAACACTGGTCGCATTACAAGGGCATAGAGACTTCGGAATGGTCTGCATTGTCGGGAGGATCACGAACAGTCACTTGTGTGTCGTTGGGTTTGTTTTTCTTCCGTACTGCGTTGACGTTCGGTTGAACTTTGGTCCTACTACGTGCTCTGCTAGGGAACACATCGGCAGATGGAGGTGTGGGAGGGTCCTGAGTGACTTCGCAATCCATAACGTGCTGTGACGCCTCAACCATCTGATCTGCGGAAAGAACTGACTCAGAAGGTGGACAAGTTTGTTTGTTGTCACTAGCACGAACTTCGGGTTTGTTTGTAGACGGACTTTGACTTCCTTCAGTTTGTACACAAGTACTGCCTGCCTCGTTATGCTTATCGGAAGCACGCGCTTGTTGTGATTCGGCCTGTGGTGACGTCGCGACTTCAGGCGGCGGGCTCGGCTGTTGTGGTGCCAAAGCTGCCTGTACGTCACTCGGAATGACGTCAACAGCCGCAGCGTCGACAGCTGCGTGCGACGGTTCAGAAAAACTTGAGTCAGTAACCGTAACCGGCATCTCTTTTGGGACGTCGAGTTCTAATTCCTGGAGAGCCTCGTCCGGACTATCATCATCACACGTTCTTCGCCGTTTGTGGCTCAGCAGCTGCATGTCAGATTTGGAGGCAGGCGTATCTGTAACCGGTTGTGAAGGAAAGGGTGGAAAGTCGGCAACAGGCAAACCAGGCTCCGGGGGCAATATTTCACTATCACGAGGGCGGTCGATGTCCGTGATTGGTGCCTCCCTAACAAGATCAGCCAATGTCAACTTTTTACGCTGTTCCAAAGTACTTTTGAGAACAAATACACGTTTAGGGCAGTTCGTACGCAAGTGACCAGTTTCATTACAAATAAAGCATGTGCCTGGTTGCCCACTGTACGTGACATGAACTTTATACCCACAAACAATAAGATGGGAGGGGATATCCTGCTTGACGTGCATTTCGACTGACCGGACGCCACTAAAACACTGTAACCGATGTTGACTAGACCAACGTTCGTTACGGATTTGCTTGACCTCCCCATATTTCGTCAAAATCTCACGTAAATAACAGTTTTCAACTTCCGGCGGCAGGTTGTACACACGGACATTTTTGTATTCTACATCAGCATTGGATATGAGAACAGTACTCACCGAGGCGTCACGATGACGGAACTCAGCTCTGCTACCATGTTTTAACAGAATCCTCTCCAGTAACACAGGGTTTAACAACTTGACGAAGAAACAGTAGAGATCGGTGTCGTAATAGGCAGTATGAACCTGGTCAGACGTAATACCAATGACATCCACTATGAAATCGTGAACTTCCATGGAACTCGGTTGAACATGACGTGTAGACTTGTCAAATTCGAAACACAGAGTACATTTCCTTGGGAACAACCTGGACGACATATCCACTTATTAAACGGTCGAGACCGCTAACACAAAACGTCACAAAACACTAAAAGTGAACTGACGGAAGCACAATACAGCAAATCTAGCAAACAACGTAAACAAAGAAAGTAGTCACGGCTTGCACACGCTATTGCGGAGCGAAGGCACAACACGTGCGACCTGCACGGCGTCGCAAGCGGAACTGATTTCGTACTGCTCAATAGCTACACTAAAACGGTGTGTTTCTTTTGCAGAATTGGAAAAACACGACCGTGACAGGATTCGAACGTGCAATCTTCGGATCCGAAGTCCGACGCCTTATCCATTAGGCCACACGGTCACTGGCCGCCAAGTATTCCTTACATTCGTGTCATCTCGAAACGCTCATACCGCTGAGGAATTGTGTTTTCGTTCTACACAGCCGCTGCCTCTTGCTGCTTCCCACCCATTCGTTACATGCAAGCCTTTACGAGACCGACCAAGTAGAGATTGGGAATCAAGACCACACACTTTGTGCATTCGAAATCGAAGGCAGGGCGTCCCTCGCCGCATTTGCTACGATGGCGATTTGCTACTTCTGCAGAAGCGGCGGCGTCGACGACGACGACGACGACGCTCGCGAGAGGCTCTGTGATATTTGAAAAACACATGTAAAAAATATAATTCAGACTGCCGCCTCCCACCCTACGCTGTACCGCTTTGGAAAATGCTTTATCTGCGACATTCGCCTCAATCACATCTGAGAGTAATTCTAAATAAAACACCTGTTGCTAATTGTTCGTCGTTCCAGACACTGCTTGCTATACGGCCACGACGCGCAACTGATTTCGAAAATTCGTTTGCCTCCTGTGAGGATCGAACTCACGACCCCTGGTTTACTAGACCAGTGCTCTGCCACTGAGCTAAAGAGGCGCGGCCTAGCGGTAGTTTTGCGTACTTCGTGCTTACGCTCGTCTGGATCATCAGGCTTAAGCTGACAACACTTCATATTACCGACTAATATTTGCAGCTATGGCGCACCATTACTGCTTGGCTACACATCTCACACGTAACCGATGTGCTCTCCAACCAACACCACTTACATTTCAGAACATGTCTTTGACACATGTCTACGAAATCACCTTCACCTTCAGATACACTTCCTTGCGACTGATGGAGACGTAGGCAAAGTTTTAAGTTGCTATTTCCATTACGTCACATTGATCAGAGAAACGGTAATTTACATCTGCAGCGGAACAAAATTACGTTCCGCCCAGCGTGGGGCTCGAACCCACGACCCTGAGATTAAGAGTCTCATGCTCTACCGACTGAGCTAGCCGGGCTGCGTCGGTGACTACGTGTCGGGTCGCACGACACACAGTTCTCGTTTCGGTGGGGTGGTCCCATACAGAATCTCTCCATGCTGCCTAATGTTTTCCTAGCGTCACACACGTCACGTACTTCAGTTTTATTTCATAATCATTTCTGAGAGGTACAGGAATTGCATGAAAACCTGCAGCGCTAGTGGTGTCAAAATTAACACACATATTTGATTTGACTCAGAAGCCGAACGGGTTACTTTCCGACGCTGTCTTAGATGCGCAAATGCCAGCCAAAACTCGCGGTGACGGCACTCAGCCGACCATTTCGCTAGATAACACCGTTCTGGCTGTGTGTGTATCAAGCTCAAGTGCATCTCCAAGCAGGAAATGGACAACAGCAACATTCAGACGATTTCGTACTGCTCAATAGCTACACTAAAACGGTGTGTTTCTTTTGCAGAATTGGAAAAACACGACCGTGACAGGATTCGAACCTGCAATCTTCGGATCCGAAGTCCGACGCCTTATCCATTAGGCCACACGGTCACTGGCCGCCAAGTATTCCTTACATTCGTGTCATCTCGAAACGCTCATACCGCTGAGGAATTGTGTTTTCGTTCTACACAGCCGCTGCCTCTTGCTGCTTCCCACCCATTCGTTACATGCAAGCCTTTACGAGACCGACCAAGTAGAGATTGGGAATCAAGACCACACACTTTGTGCATTCGAAATCGAAGGCAGGGCGTCCCTCGCCGCATTTGCTACGATGGCGATTTGCTACTTCTGCAGAAGCGGCGGCGTCGACGACGACGACGACGACGCTCGCGAGAGGCTCTGTGATATTTGAAAAACACATGTAAAAAATATAATTCAGACTGCCGCCTCCCACCCTACGCTGTACCGCTTTGGAAAATGCTTTATCTGCGACATTCGCCTCAATCACATCTGAGAGTAATTCTAAATAAAACACCTGTTGCTAATTGTTCGTCGTTCCAGACACTGCTTGCTATACGGCCACGACGCGCAACTGATTTCGAAAATTCGTTTGCCTCCTGTGAGGATCGAACTCACGACCCCTGGTTTACTAGACCAGTGCTCTGCCACTGAGCTAAAGAGGCGCGGCCTAGCGGTAGTTTTGCGTACTTCGTGCTTACGCTCGTCTGGATCATCAGGCTTAAGCTGACAACACTTCATATTACCGACTAATATTTGCAGCTATGGCGCACCATTACTGCTTGGCTACACATCTCACACGTAACCGATGTGCTCTCCAACCAACACCACTTACATTTCAGAACATGTCTTTGACACATGTCTACGAAATCACCTTCACCTTCAGATACACTTCCTTGCGACTGATGGAGACGTAGGCAAAGTTTTAAGTTGCTATTTCCATTACGTCACATTGATCAGAGAAACGGTAATTTACATCTGCAGCGGAACAAAATTACGTTCCGCCCAGCGTGGGGCTCGAACCCACGACCCTGAGATTAAGAGTCTCATGCTCTACCGACTGAGCTAGCCGGGCTGCGTCGGTGACTACGTGTCGGGTCGCACGACACACAGTTCTCGTTTCGGTGGGGTGGTCCCATACAGAATCTCTCCATGCTGCCTAATGTTTTCCTAGCGTCACACACGTCACGTACTTCAGTTTTATTTCATAATCATTTCTGAGAGGTACAGGAATTGCATGAAAACCTGCAGCGCTAGTGGTGTCAAAATTAACACACATATTTGATTTGACTCAGAAGCCGAACGGGTTACTTTCCGACGCTGTCTTAGATGCGCAAATGCCAGCCAAAACTCGCGGTGACGGCACTCAGCCGACCATTTCGCTAGATAACACCGTTCTGGCTGTGTGTGTATCAAGCTCAAGTGCATCTCCAAGCAGGAAATGGACAACAGCAACATTCAGACGATTTCGTACTGCTCAATAGCTACACTAAAACGGTGTGTTTCTTTTGCAGAATTGGAAAAACACGACCGTGACAGGATTCGAACCTGCAATCTTCGGATCCGAAGTCCGACGCCTTATCCATTAGGCCACACGGTCACTGGCCGCCAAGTATTCCTTACATTCGTGTCATCTCGAAACGCTCATACCGCTGAGGAATTGTGTTTTCGTTCTACACAGCCGCTGCCTCTTGCTGCTTCCCACCCATTCGTTACATGCAAGCCTTTACGAGACCGACCAAGTAGAGATTGGGAATCAAGACCACACACTTTGTGCATTCGAAATCGAAGGCAGGGCGTCCCTCGCCGCATTTGCTACGATGGCGATTTGCTACTTCTGCAGAAGCGGCGGCGTCGACGACGACGACGACGACGACGACGCTCGCGAGAGGCTCTGTGATATTTGAAAAACACATGTAAAAAATATAATTCAGACTGCCGCCTCCCACCCTACGCTGTACCGCTTTGGAAAATGCTTTATCTGCGACATTCGCCTCAATCACATCTGAGAGTAATTCTAAATAAAACACCTGTTGCTAATTGTTCGTCGTTCCAGACACTGCTTGCTATACGGCCACGACGCGCAACTGATTTCGAAAATTCGTTTGCCTCCTGTGAGGATCGAACTCACGACCCCTGGTTTACTAGACCAGTGCTCTGCCACTGAGCTAAAGAGGCGCGGCCTAGCGGTAGTTTTGCGTACTTCGTGCTTACGCTCGTCTGGATCATCAGGCTTAAGCTGACAACACTTCATATTACCGACTAATATTTGCAGCTATGGCGCACCATTACTGCTTGGCTACACATCTCACACGTAACCGATGTGCTCTCCAACCAACACCACTTACATTTCAGAACATGTCTTTGACACATGTCTACGAAATCACCTTCACCTTCAGATACACTTCCTTGCGACTGATGGAGACGTAGGCAAAGTTTTAAGTTGCTATTTCCATTACGTCACATTGATCAGAGAAACGGTAATTTACATCTGCAGCGGAACAAAATTACGTTCCGCCCAGCGTGGGGCTCGAACCCACGACCCTGAGATTAAGAGTCTCATGCTCTACCGACTGAGCTAGCCGGGCTGCGTCGGTGACTACGTGTCGGGTCGCACGACACACAGTTCTCGTTTCGGTGGGGTGGTCCCATACAGAATCTCTCCATGCTGCCTAATGTTTTCCTAGCGTCACACACGTCACGTACTTCAGTTTTATTTCATAATCATTTCTGAGAGGTACAGGAATTGCATGAAAACCTGCAGCGCTAGTGGTGTCAAAATTAACACACATATTTGATTTGACTCAGAAGCCGAACGGGTTACTTTCCGACGCTGTCTTAGATGCGCAAATGCCAGCCAAAACTCGCGGTGACGGCACTCAGCCGACCATTTCGCTAGATAACACCGTTCTGGCTGTGTGCGTATCAAGCTCAAGTGCATCTCCAAGCAGGAAATGGACAACAGCAACATTCAGACGATTTCGTACTGCTCAATAGCTACACTAAAACGGTGTGTTTCTTTTGCAGAATTGGAAAAACACGACCGTGACAGGATTCGAACCTGCAATCTTCGGATCCGAAGTCCGACGCCTTATCCATTAGGCCACACGGTCACTGGCCGCCAAGTATTCCTTACATTCGTGTCATCTCGAAACGCTCATACCGCTGAGGAATTGTGTTTTCGTTCTACACAGCCGCTGCCTCTTGCTGCTTCCCACCCATTCGTTACATGCAAGCCTTTACGAGACCGACCAAGTAGAGATTGGGAATCAAGACCACACACTTTGTGCATTCGAAATCGAAGGCAGGGCGTCCCTCGCCGCATTTGCTACGATGGCGATTTGCTACTTCTGCAGAAGCGGCGGCGTCGACGACGACGACGACGACGCTCGCGAGAGGCTCTGTGATATTTGAAAAACACATGTAAAAAATATAATTCAGACTGCCGCCTCCCACCCTACGCTGTACCGCTTTGGAAAATGCTTTATCTGCGACATTCGCCTCAATCACATCTGAGAGTAATTCTAAATAAAACACCTGTTGCTAATTGTTCGTCGTTCCAGACACTGCTTGCTATACGGCCACGACGCGCAACTGATTTCGAAAATTCGTTTGCCTCCTGTGAGGATCGAACTCACGACCCCTGGTTTACTAGACCAGTGCTCTGCCACTGAGCTAAAGAGGCGCGGCCTAGCGGTAGTTTTGCGTACTTCGTGCTTACGCTCGTCTGGATCATCAGGCTTAAGCTGACAACACTTCATATTACCGACTAATATTTGCAGCTATGGCGCACCATTACTGCTTGGCTACACATCTCACACGTAACCGATGTGCTCTCCAACCAACACCACTTACATTTCAGAACATGTCTTTGACACATGTCTACGAAATCACCTTCACCTTCAGATACACTTCCTTGCGACTGATGGAGACGTAGGCAAAGTTTTAAGTTGCTATTTCCATTACGTCACATTGATCAGAGAAACGGTAATTTACATCTGCAGCGGAACAAAATTACGTTCCGCCCAGCGTGGGGCTCGAACCCACGACCCTGAGATTAAGAGTCTCATGCTCTACCGACTGAGCTAGCCGGGCTGCGTCGGTGACTACGTGTCGGGTCGCACGACACACAGTTCTCGTTTCGGTGGGGTGGTCCCATACAGAATCTCTCCATGCTGCCTAATGTTTTCCTAGCGTCACACACGTCACGTACTTCAGTTTTATTTCATAATCATTTCTGAGAGGTACAGGAATTGCATGAAAACCTGCAGCGCTAGTGGTGTCAAAATTAACACACATATTTGATTTGACTCAGAAGGCGAACGGGTTACTTTCCGACGCTGTCTTAGATGCGCAAATGCCAGCCAAAACTCGCGGTGACGGCACTCAGCCGACCATTTCGCTAGATAACACCGTTCTGGCTGTGTGTGTATCAAGCTCAAGTGCATCTCCAAGCAGGAAATGGACAACAGCAACATTCAGACGATTTCGTACTGCTCAATAGCTACACTAAAACGGTGTGTTTCTTTTGCAGAATTGGAAAAACACGACCGTGACAGGATTCGAACCTGCAATCTTCGGATCCGAAGTCCGACGCCTTATCCATTAGGCCACACGGTCACTGGCCGCCAAGTATTCCTTACATTCGTGTCATCTCGAAACGCTCATACCGCTGAGGAATTGTGTTTTCGTTCTACACAGCCGCTGCCTCTTGCTGCTTCCCACCCATTCGTTACATGCAAGCCTTTACGAGACCGACCAAGTAGAGATTGGGAATCAAGACCACACACTTTGTGCATTCGAAATCGAAGGCAGGGCGTCCCTCGCCGCATTTGCTACGATGGCGATTTGCTACTTCTGCAGAAGCGGCGGCGTCGACGACGACGACGACGACGACGCTCGCGAGAGGCTCTGTGATATTTGAAAAACACATGTAAAAAATATAATTCAGACTGCCGCCTCCCACCCTACGCTGTACCGCTTTGGAAAATGCTTTATCTGCGACATTCGCCTCAATCACATCTGAGAGTAATTCTAAATAAAACACCTGTTGCTAATTGTTCGTCGTTCCAGACACTGCTTGCTATACGGCCACGACGCGCAACTGATTTCGAAAATTCGTTTGCCTCCTGTGAGGATCGAACTCACGACCCCTGGTTTACTAGACCAGTGCTCTGCCACTGAGCTAAAGAGGCGCGGCCTAGCGGTAGTTTTGCGTACTTCGTGCTTACGCTCGTCTGGATCATCAGGCTTAAGCTGACAACACTTCATATTACCGACTAATATTTGCAGCTATGGCGCACCATTACTGCTTGGCTACACATCTCACACGTAACCGATGTGCTCTCCAACCAACACCACTTACATTTCAGAACATGTCTTTGACACATGTCTACGAAATCACCTTCACCTTCAGATACACTTCCTTGCGACTGATGGAGACGTAGGCAAAGTTTTAAGTTGCTATTTCCATTACGTCACATTGATCAGAGAAACGGTAATTTACATCTGCAGCGGAACAAAATTACGTTCCGCCCAGCGTGGGGCTCGAACCCACGACCCTGAGATTAAGAGTCTCATGCTCTACCGACTGAGCTAGCCGGGCTGCGTCGGTGACTACGTGTCGGGTCGCACGACACACAGTTCTCGTTTCGGTGGGGTGGTCCCATACAGAATCTCTCCATGCTGCCTAATGTTTTCCTAGCGTCACACACGTCACGTACTTCAGTTTTATTTCATAATCATTTCTGAGAGGTACAGGAATTGCATGAAAACCTGCAGCGCTAGTGGTGTCAAAATTAACACACATATTTGATTTGACTCAGAAGCCGAACGGGTTACTTTCCGACGCTGTCTTAGATGCGCAAATGCCAGCCAAAACTCGCGGTGACGGCACTCAGCCGACCATTTCGCTAGATAACACCGTTCTGGCTGTGTGCGTATCAAGCTCAAGTGCATCTCCAAGCAGGAAATGGACAACAGCAACATTCAGACGATTTCGTACTGCTCAATAGCTACACTAAAACGGTGTGTTTCTTTTGCAGAATTGGAAAAACACGACCGTGACAGGATTCGAACCTGCAATCTTCGGATCCGAAGTCCGACGCCTTATCCATTAGGCCAC
Source organism: Schistocerca americana (assembly GCF_021461395.2). Lineage (NCBI taxonomy): Eukaryota > Metazoa > Arthropoda > Insecta > Orthoptera > Acrididae > Schistocerca > Schistocerca americana. Next base: position 384,484 of record NW_025725554.1, read on the forward strand.
ACGGTCACTGGCCGCCAAGTATTCCTTACATTCGTGTCATCTCGAAACGCTCATACCGCTGAGGAATTGTGTTTTCGTTCTACACAGCCGCTGCCTCTTGCTGCTTCCCACCCATTCGTTACATGCAAGCCTTTACGAGACCGACCAAGTAGAGATTGGGAATCAAGACCACACACTTTGTGCATTCGAAATCGAAGGCAGGGCGTCCCTCGCCGCATTTGCTACGATGGCGATTTGCTACTTCTGCAGAAGCGGCGGCGTCGACGACGACGACGACGACGCTCGCGAGAGGCTCTGTGATATTTGAAAAACACATGTAAAAAATATAATTCAGACTGCCGCCTCCCACCCTACGCTGTACCGCTTTGGAAAATGCTTTATCTGCGACATTCGCCTCAATCACATCTGAGAGTAATTCTAAATAAAACACCTGTTGCTAATTGTTCGTCGTTCCAGACACTGCTTGCTATTCGGCCACGACGCGCAACTGATTTCGAAAATTCGTTTGCCTCCTGTGAGGATCGAACTCACGACCCCTGGTTTACTAGACCAGTGCTCTGCCACTGAGCTAAAGAGGCGCGGCCTAGCGGTAGTTTTGCGTACTTCGTGCTTACGCTCGTCTGGATCATCAGGCTTAAGCTGACAACACTTCATATTACCGACTAATATTTGCAGCTATGGCGCACCATTACTGCTTGGCTACACATCTCACACGTAACCGATGTGCTCTCCAACCAACACCACTTACATTTCAGAACATGTCTTTGACACATGTCTACGAAATCACCTTCACCTTCAGATACACTTCCTTGCGACTGATGGAGACGTAGGCAAAGTTTTAAGTTGCTATTTCCATTACGTCACATTGATCAGAGAAACGGTAATTTACATCTGCAGCGGAACAAAATTACGTTCCGCCCAGCGTGGGGCTCGAACCCACGACCCTGAGATTAAGAGTCTCATGCTCTACCGACTGAGCTAGCCGGGCTGCGTCGGTGACTACGTGTCGGGTCGCACGACACACAGTTCTCGTTTCGGTGGGGTGGTCCCATACAGAATCTCTCCATGCTGCCTAATGTTTTCCTAGCGTCACACACGTCACGTACTTCAGTTTTATTTCATAATCATTTCTGAGAGGTACAGGAATTGCATGAAAACCTGCAGCGCTAGTGGTGTCAAAATTAACACACATATTTGATTTGACTCAGAAGCCGAACGGGTTACTTTCCGACGCTGTCTTAGATGCGCAAATGCCAGCCAAAACTCGCGGTGACGGCACTCAGCCGACCATTTCGCTAGATAACACCGTTCTGGCTGTGTGTGTATCAAGCTCAAGTGCATCTCCAAGCAGGAAATGGACAACAGCAACATTCAGACGATTTCGTACTGCTCAATAGCTACACTAAAACGGTGTGTTTCTTTTGCAGAATTGGAAAAACACGACCGTGACAGGATTCGAACCTGCAATCTTCGGATCCGAAGTCCGACGCCTTATCCATTAGGCCACACGGTCACTGGCCGCCAAGTATTCCTTACATTCGTGTCATCTCGAAACGCTCATACCGCTGAGGAATTGTGTTTTCGTTCTACACAGCCGCTGCCTCTTGCTGCTTCCCACCCATTCGTTACATGCAAGCCTTTACGAGACCGACCAAGTAGAGATTGGGAATCAAGACCACACACTTTGTGCATTCGAAATCGAAGGCAGGGCGTCCCTCGCCGCATTTGCTACGATGGCGATTTGCTACTTCTGCAGAAGCGGCGGCGTCGACGACGACGACGACGACGACGACGCTCGCGAGAGGCTCTGTGATATTTGAAAAACACATGTAAAAAATATAATTCAGACTGCCGCCTCCCACCCTACGCTGTACCGCTTTTTTTTTTTTTTTTTTTTTTACTTTATTGTTATTTTAAAACCTGTACAATGCAGGTAGGCTGGCAGCGGCACACTACGCCGCTCTTCAGCCATAGCGTCTTACAAGAGTATAAAACATGGTGAATGACAAAGATCAAAGTGAGGGGCAAAAGAGAGAGGTCACAGAGACATAAAAAACACGGAGTCGTTCACATGTGACGATAACAACACGGAAAACACGTCGGCACGGCGCACAAAACACTGGTGAGTCCGACGGCACAAGTGAACGTAGGAGTGGGATGGCGGACACCAAAAACACTATATGACGTCACACACACGAAGCACAAAAGGCGACGATCTCCGGCGCGCGAATGTTCACTATACGTGTGCGAGTCCGGGGACCTGCCAAGAGAGGAGGAGGAGGAAGGGGAGTGGGAGAGCGAGAGGGGAGAGCAGAGATGCCACGGGCAGGGGAGATAGGGGGGAGGGAGGAAGGGGGAGAGGAAGCCCGGGGGGAAGAGGGGGAAGGGAGGGGACAGGGAGATGGAAAAAGAAGGGAAGAGAAGGGAGGGAGGGTGCCGAAAGGAAAGGACACGGGAAGTGGGGGGTGGGGCAGGGTCAAAGTTGATAGGAGGGGTAGATGGAGGGGACGAGGACATCATCAGGGAGAGGGAGCTGGCGGAAGCCACCTTGGGAGAGGGTATGGAGGGTGGAGAGATGGAGACCGGGTGGGACGTGCGAATACAGGCGCGGCAGCGGGCGGGGGTGGGAGAGGAGCGAGGAAACGAGCGGGTGAGGAGGATCAAGTTTACGTGAGGTGTACAGGATACGTATCCTTTCAAGGAAAAGGAGGAGGTGGGGGAAGGGGATGAGATCATACAGGATCCGTGTGGGGGAGGGGAGACGGATGCGATAGGCAAGGCGGAGAGCATGGCGTTCAAGGATCGCTGTACCGCTTTGGAAAATGCTTTATCTGCGACATTCGCCTCAATCACATCTGAGAGTAATTCTAAATAAAACACCTGTTGCTAATTGTTCGTCGTTCCAGACACTGCTTGCTATACGGCCACGACGCGCAACTGATTTCGAAAATTCGTTTGCCTCCTGTGAGGATCGAACTCACGACCCCTGGTTTACTAGACCAGTGCTCTGCCACTGAGCTAAAGAGGCGCGGCCTAGCGGTAGTTTTGCGTACTTCGTGCTTACGCTCGTCTGGATCATCAGGCTTAAGCTGACAACACTTCATATTACCGACTAATATTTGCAGCTATGGCGCACCATTACTGCTTGGCTACACATCTCACACGTAACCGATGTGCTCTCCAACCAACACCACTTACATTTCAGAACATGTCTTTGACACATGTCTACGAAATCACCTTCACCTTCAGATACACTTCCTTGCGACTGATGGAGACGTAGGCAAAGTTTTAAGTTGCTATTTCCATTACGTCACATTGATCAGAGAAACGGTAATTTACATCTGCAGCGGAACAAAATTACGTTCCGCCCAGCGTGGGGCTCGAACCCACGACCCTGAGATTAAGAGTCTCATGCTCTACCGACTGAGCTAGCCGGGCTGCGTCGGTGACTACGTGTCGGGTCGCACGACACACAGTTCTCGTTTCGGTGGGGTGGTCCCATACAGAATCTCTCCATGCTGCCTAATGTTTTCCTAGCGTCACACACGTCACGTACTTCAGTTTTATTTCATAATCATTTCTGAGAGGTACAGGAATTGCATGAAAACCTGCAGCGCTAGTGGTGTCAAAATTAACACACATATTTGATTTGACTCAGAAGCCGAACGGGTTACTTTCCGACGCTGTCTTAGATGCGCAAATGCCAGCCAAAACTCGCGGTGACGGCACTCAGCCGACCATTTCGCTAGATAACACCGTTCTGGCTGTGTGCGTATCAAGCTCAAGTGCATCTCCAAGCAGGAAATGGACAACAGCAACATTCAGACGATTTCGTACTGCTCAATAGCTACACTAAAACGGTGTGTTTCTTTTGCAGAATTGGAAAAACACGACCGTGACAGGATTCGAACCTGCAATCTTCGGATCCGAAGTCCGACGCCTTATCCATTAGGCCACACGGTCACTGGCCGCCAAGTATTCCTTACATTCGTGTCATCTCGAAACGCTCATACCGCTGAGGAATTGTGTTTTCGTTCTACACAGCCGCTGCCTCTTGCTGCTTCCCACCCATTCGTTACATGCAAGCCTTTACGAGACCGACCAAGTAGAGATTGGGAATCAAGACCACACACTTTGTGCATTCGAAATCGAAGGCAGGGCGTCCCTCGCCGCATTTGCTACGATGGCGATTTGCTACTTCTGCAGAAGCGGCGGCGTCGACGACGACGACGACGACGCTCGCGAGAGGCTCTGTGATATTTGAAAAACACATGTAAAAAATATAATTCAGACTGCCGCCTCCCACCCTACGCTGTACCGCTTTGGAAAATGCTTTATCTGCGACATTCGCCTCAATCACATCTGAGAGTAATTCTAAATAAAACACCTGTTGCTAATTGTTCGTCGTTCCAGACACTGCTTGCTATTCGGCCACGACGCGCAACTGATTTCGAAAATTCGTTTGCCTCCTGTGAGGATCGAACTCACGACCCCTGGTTTACTAGACCAGTGCTCTGCCACTGAGCTAAAGAGGCGCGGCCTAGCGGTAGTTTTGCGTACTTCGTGCTTACGCTCGTCTGGATCATCAGGCTTAAGCTGACAACACTTCATATTACCGACTAATATTTGCAGCTATGGCGCACCATTACTGCTTGGCTACACATCTCACACGTAACCGATGTGCTCTCCAACCAACACCACTTACATTTCAGAACATGTCTTTGACACATGTCTACGAAATCACCTTCACCTTCAGATACACTTCCTTGCGACTGATGGAGACGTAGGCAAAGTTTTAAGTTGCTATTTCCATTACGTCACATTGATCAGAGAAACGGTAATTTACATCTGCAGCGGAACAAAATTACGTTCCGCCCAGCGTGGGGCTCGAACCCACGACCCTGAGATTAAGAGTCTCATGCTCTACCGACTGAGCTAGCCGGGCTGCGTCGGTGACTACGTGTCGGGTCGCACGACACACAGTTCTCGTTTCGGTGGGGTGGTCCCATACAGAATCTCTCCATGCTGCCTAATGTTTTCCTAGCGTCACACACGTCACGTACTTCAGTTTTATTTCATAATCATTTCTGAGAGGTACAGGAATTGCATGAAAACCTGCAGCGCTAGTGGTGTCAAAATTAACACACATATTTGATTTGACTCAGAAGCCGAACGGGTTACTTTCCGACGCTGTCTTAGATGCGCAAATGCCAGCCAAAACTCGCGGTGACGGCACTCAGCCGACCATTTCGCTAGATAACACCGTTCTGGCTGTGTGCGTATCAAGCTCAAGTGCATCTCCAAGCAGGAAATGGACAACAGCAACATTCAGACGATTTCGTACTGCTCAATAGCTACACTAAAACGGTGTGTTTCTTTTGCAGAATTGGAAGAACACGACCGTGACAGGATTCGAACCTGCAATCTTCGGATCCGAAGTCCGACGCCTTATCCATTAGGCCACACGGTCACTGGCCGCCAAGTATTCCTTACATTCGTGTCATCTCGAAACGCTCATACCGCTGAGGAATTGTGTTTTCGTTCTACACAGCCGCTGCCTCTTGCTGCTTCCCACCCATTCGTTACATGCAAGCCTTTACGAGACCGACCAAGTAGAGATTGGGAATCAAGACCACACACTTTGTGCATTCGAAATCGAAGGCAGGGCGTCCCTCGCCGCATTTGCTACGATGGCGATTTGCTACTTCTGCAGAAGCGGCGGCGTCGACGACGACGACGACGACGACGACGACGACGACGCTCGCGAGAGGCTCTGTGATATTTGAAAAACACATGTAAAAAATATAATTCAGACTGCCGCCTCCCACCCTACGCTGTACCGCTTTGGAAAATGCTTTATCTGCGACATTCGCCTCAATCACATCTGAGAGTAATTCTAAATAAAACACCTGTTGCTAATTGTTCGTCGTTCCAGACACTGCTTGCTATACGGCCACGACGCGCAACTGATTTCGAAAATTCGTTTGCCTCCTGTGAGGATCGAACTCACGACCCCTGGTTTACTAGACCAGTGCTCTGCCACTGAGCTAAAGAGGCGCGGCCTAGCGGTAGTTTTGCGTACTTCGTGCTTACGCTCGTCTGGATCATCAGGCTTAAGCTGACAACACTTCATATTACCGACTAATATTTGCAGCTATGGCGCACCATTACTGCTTGGCTACACATCTCACACGTAACCGATGTGCTCTCCAACCAACACCACTTACATTTCAGAACATGTCTTTGACACATGTCTACGAAATCACCTTCACCTTCAGATACACTTCCTTGCGACTGATGGAGACGTAGGCAAAGTTTTAAGTTGCTATTTCCATTACGTCACATTGATCAGAGAAACGGTAATTTACATCTGCAGCGGAACAAAATTACGTTCCGCCCAGCGTGGGGCTCGAACCCACGACCCTGAGATTAAGAGTCTCATGCTCTACCGACTGAGCTAGCCGGGCTGCGTCGGTGACTACGTGTCGGGTCGCACGACACACAGTTCTCGTTTCGGTGGGGTGGTCCCATACAGAATCTCTCCATGCTGCCTAATGTTTTCCTAGCGTCACACACGTCACGTACTTCAGTTTTATTTCATAATCATTTCTGAGAGGTACAGGAATTGCATGAAAACCTGCAGCGCTAGTGGTGTCAAAATTAACACACATATTTGATTTGACTCAGAAGCCGAACGGGTTACTTTCCGACGCTGTCTTAGATGCGCAAATGCCAGCCAAAACTCGCGGTGACGGCACTCAGCCGACCATTTCGCTAGATAACACCGTTCTGGCTGTGTGTGTATCAAGCTCAAGTGCATCTCCAAGCAGGAAATGGACAACAGCAACATTCAGACGATTTCGTACTGCTCAATAGCTACACTAAAACGGTGTGTTTCTTTTGCAGAATTGGAAAAACACGACCGTGACAGGATTCGAACCTGCAATCTTCGGATCCGAAGTCCGACGCCTTATCCATTAGGCCACACGGTCACTGGCCGCCAAGTATTCCTTACATTCGTGTCATCTCGAAACGCTCATACCGCTGAGGAATTGTGTTTTCGTTCTACACAGCCGCTGCCTCTTGCTGCTTCCCACCCATTCGTTACATGCAAGCCTTTACGAGACCGACCAAGTAGAGATTGGGAATCAAGACCACACACTTTGTGCATTCGAAATCGAAGGCAGGGCGTCCCTCGCCGCATTTGCTACGATGGCGATTTGCTACTTCTGCAGAAGCGGCGGCGTCGACGACGACGACGACGACGACGCTCGCGAGAGGCTCTGTGATATTTGAAAAACACATGTAAAAAATATAATTCAGACTGCCGCCTCCCACCCTACGCTGTACCGCTTTGGAAAATGCTTTATCTGCGACATTCGCCTCAATCACATCTGAGAGTAATTCTAAATAAAACACCTGTTGCTAATTGTTCGTCGTTCCAGACACTGCTTGCTATACGGCCACGACGCGCAACTGATTTCGAAAATTCGTTTGCCTCCTGTGAGGATCGAACTCACGACCCCTGGTTTACTAGACCAGTGCTCTGCCACTGAGCTAAAGAGGCGCGGCCTAGCGGTAGTTTTGCGTACTTCGTGCTTACGCTCGTCTGGATCATCAGGCTTAAGCTGACAACACTTCATATTACCGACTAATATTTGCAGCTATGGCGCACCATTACTGCTTGGCTACACATCTCACACGTAACCGATGTGCTCTCCAACCAACACCACTTACATTTCAGAACATGTCTTTGACACATGTCTACGAAATCACCTTCACCTTCAGATACACTTCCTTGCGACTGATGGAGACGTAGGCAAAGTTTTAAGTTGCTATTTCCATTACGTCACATTGATCAGAGAAACGGTAATTTACATCTGCAGCGGAACAAAATTACGTTCCGCCCAGCGTGGGGCTCGAACCCACGACCCTGAGATTAAGAGTCTCATGCTCTACCGACTGAGCTAGCCGGGCTGCGTCGGTGACTACGTGTCGGGTCGCACGACACACAGTTCTCGTTTCGGTGGGGTGGTCCCATACAGAATCTCTCCATGCTGCCTAATGTTTTCCTAGCGTCACACACGTCACGTACTTCAGTTTTATTTCATAATCATTTCTGAGAGGTACAGGAATTGCATGAAAACCTGCAGCGCTAGTGGTGTCAAAATTAACACACATATTTGATTTGACTCAGAAGCCGAACGGGTTACTTTCCGACGCTGTCTTAGATGCGCAAATGCCAGCCAAAACTCGCGGTGACGGCACTCAGCCGACCATTTCGCTAGATAACACCGTTCTGGCTCTGTGTGTATCAAGCTCAAGTGCATCTCCAAGCAGGAAATGGACAACAGCAACATTCAGACGATTTCGTACTGCTCAATAGCTACACTAAAACGGTGTGTTTCTTTTGCAGAATTGGAAAAACACGACCGTGACAGGATTCGAACCTGCAATCTTCGGATCCGAAGTCCGACGCCTTATCCATTAGGCCACACGGTCACTGGCCGCCAAGTATTCCTTACATTCGTGTCATCTCGAAACGCTCATACCGCTGAGGAATTGTGTTTTCGTTCTACACAGCCGCTGCCTCTTGCTGCTTCCCACGCATTCGTTACATGCAAGCCTTTACGAGACCGACCAAGTAGAGATTGGGAATCAAGACCACACACTTTGTGCATTCGAAATCGAAGGCAGGGCGTCCCTCGCCGCATTTGCTACGATGGCGATTTGCTACTTCTGCAGAAGCGGCGGCGTCGACGACGACGACGACGACGCTCGCGAGAGGCTCTGTGATATTTGAAAAACACATGTAAAAAATATAATTCAGACTGCCGCCTCCCACCCTACGCTGTACCGCTTTGGAAAATGCTTTATCTGCGACATTCGCCTCAATCACATCTGAGAGTAATTCTAAATAAAACACCTGTTGCTAATTGTTCGTCGTTCCAGACACTGCTTGCTATACGGCCACGACGCGCAACTGATTTCGAAAATTCGTTTGCCTCCTGTGAGGATCGAACTCACGACCCCTGGTTTACTAGACCAGTGCTCTGCCACTGAGCTAAAGAGGCGCGGCCTAGCGGTAGTTTTGCGTACTTCGTGCTTACGCTCGTCTGGATCATCAGGCTTAAGCTGACAACACTTCATATTACCGACTAATATTTGCAGCTATGGCGCACCATTACTGCTTGGCTACACATCTCACACGTAACCGATGTGCTCTCCAACCAACACCACTTACATTTCAGAACATGTCTTTGACACATGTCTACGAAATCACCTTCACCTTCAGATACACTTCCTTGCGACTGATGGAGACGTAGGCAAAGTTTTAAGTTGCTATTTCCATTACGTCACATTGATCAGAGAAACGGTAATTTACATCTGCAGCGGAACAAAATTACGTTCCGCCCAGCGTGGGGCTCGAACCCACGACCCTGAGATTAAGAGTCTCATGCTCTACCGACTGAGCTAGCCGGGCTGCGTCGGTGACTACGTGTCGGGTCGCACGACACACAGTTCTCGTTTCGGTGGGGTGGTCCCATACAGAATCTCTCCATGCTGCCTAATGTTTTCCTAGCGTCACACACGTCACGTACTTCAGTTTTATTTCATAATCATTTCTGAGAGGTACAGGAATTGCATGAAAACCTGCAGCGCTAGTGGTGTCAAAATTAACACACATATTTGATTTGACTCAGAAGCCGAGCGGGTTACTTTCCGACGCTGTCTTAGATGCGCAAATGCCAGCCAAAACTCGCGGTGACGGCACTCAGCCGACCATTTCGCTAGATAACACCGTTCTGGCTGTGTGTGTATCAAGCTCAAGTGCATCTCCAAGCAGGAAATGGACAACAGCAACATTCAGACGATTTCGTACTGCTCAATAGCTACACTAAAACGGTGTGTTTCTTTTGCAGAATTGGAAAAACACGACCGTGACAGGATTCGAACCTGCAATCTTCGGATCCGAAGTCCGACGCCTTATCCATTAGGCCACACGGTCACTGGCCGCCAAGTATTCCTTACATTCGTGTCATCTCGAAACGCTCATACCGCTGAGGAATTGTGTTTTCGTTCTACACAGCCGCTGCCTCTTGCTGCTTCCCACCCATTCGTTACATGCAAGCCTTTACGAGACCGACCAAGTAGAGATTGGGAATCAAGACCACACACTTTGTGCATTCGAAATCGAAGGCAGGGCGTCCCTCGCCGCATTTGCTACGATGGCGATTTGCTACTTCTGCAGAAGCGGCGGCGTCGACGACGACGACGACGACGCTCGCGAGAGGCTCTGTGATATTTGAAAAACACATGTAAAAAATATAATTCAGACTGCCGCCTCCCACCCTACGCTGTACCGCTTTGGAAAATGCTTTATCTGCGACATTCGCCTCAATCACATCTGAGAGTAATTCTAAATAAAACACCTGTTGCTAATTGTTCGTCGTTCCAGACACTGCTTGCTATACGGCCACGACGCGCAACTGATTTCGAAAATTCGTTTGCCTCCTGTGAGGATCGAACTCACGACCCCTGGTTTACTAGACCAGTGCTCTGCCACTGAGCTAAAGAGGCGCGGCCTAGCGGTAGTTTTGCGTACTTCGTGCTTACGCTCGTCTGGATCATCAGGCTTAAGCTGACAACACTTCATATTACCGACTAATATTTGCAGCTATGGCGCACCATTACTGCTTGGCTACACATCTCACACGTAACCGATGTGCTCTCCAACCAACACCACTTACATTTCAGAACATGTCTTTGACACATGTCTACGAAATCACCTTCACCTTCAGATACACTTCCTTGCGACTGATGGAGACGTAGGCAAAGTTTTAAGTTGCTATTTCCATTACGTCACATTGATCAGAGAAACGGTAATTTACATCTGCAGCGGAACAAAATTACGTTCCGCCCAGCGTGGGGCTCGAACCCACGACCCTGAGATTAAGAGTCTCATGCTCTACCGACTGAGCTAGCCGGGCTGCGTCGGTGACTACGTGTCGGGTCGCACGACACACAGTTCTCGTTTCGGTGGGGTGGTCCCATACAGAATCTCTCCATGCTGCCTAATGTTTTCCTAGCGTCACACACGTCACGTACTTCAGTTTTATTTCATAATCATTTCTGAGAGGTACAGGAATTGCATGAAAACCTGCAGCGCTAGTGGTGTCAAAATTAACACACATATTTGATTTGACTCAGAAGCCGAACGGGTTACTTTCCGACGCTGTCTTAGATGCGCAAATGCCAGCCAAAACTCGCGGTGACGGCACTCAGCCGACCATTTCGCTAGATAACACCGTTCTGGCTGTGTGTGTATCAAGCTCAAGTGCATCTCCAAGCAGGAAATGGACAACAGCAACATTCAGACGATTTCGTACTGCTCAATAGCTACACTAAAACGGTGTGTTTCTTTTGCAGAATTGGAAAAACACGACCGTGACAGGATTCGAACCTGCAATCTTCGGATCCGAAGTCCGACGCCTTATCCATTAGGCCACACGGTCACTGGCCGCCAAGTATTCCTTACATTCGTGTCATCTCGAAACGCTCATACCGCTGAGGAATTGTGTTTTCGTTCTACACAGCCGCTGCCTCTTGCTGCTTCCCACCCATTCGTTACATGCAAGCCTTTACGAGACCGACCAAGTAGAGATTGGGAATCAAGACCACACACTTTGTGCATTCGAAATCGAAGGCAGGGCGTCCCTCGCCGCATTTGCTACGATGGCGATTTGCTACTTCTGCAGAAGCGGCGGCGTCGACGACGACGACGACGACGACGACGCTCGCGAGAGGCTCTGTGATATTTGAAAAACACATGTAAAAAATATAATTCAGACTGCCGCCTCCCACCCTACGCTGTACCGCTTTGGAAAATGCTTTATCTGCGACATTCGCCTCAATCACATCTGAGAGTAATTCTAAATAAAACACCTGTTGCTAATTGTTCGTCGTTCCAGACACTGCTTGCTATACGGCCACGACGCGCAACTGATTTCGAAAATTCGTTTGCCTCCTGTGAGGATCGAACTCACGACCCCTGGTTTACTAGACCAGTGCTCTGCCACTGAGCTAAAGAGGCGCGGCCTAGCGGTAGTTTTGCGTACTTCGTGCTTACGCTCGTCTGGATCATCAGGCTTAAGCTGACAACACTTCATATTACCGACTAATATTTGCAGCTATGGCGCACCATTACTGCTTGGCTACACATCTCACACGTAACCGATGTGCTCTCCAACCAACACCACTTACATTTCAGAACATGTCTTTGACACATGTCTACGAAATCACCTTCACCTTCAGATACACTTCCTTGCGACTGATGGAGACGTAGGCAAAGTTTTAAGTTGCTATTTCCATTACGTCACATTGATCAGAGAAACGGTAATTTACATCTGCAGCGGAACAAAATTACGTTCCGCCCAGCGTGGGGCTCGAACCCACGACCCTGAGATTAAGAGTCTCATGCTCTACCGACTGAGCTAGCCGGGCTGCGTCGGTGACTACGTGTCGGGTCGCACGACACACAGTTCTCGTTTCGGTGGGGTGGTCCCATACAGAATCTCTCCATGCTGCCTAATGTTTTCCTAGCGTCACACACGTCACGTACTTCAGTTTTATTTCATAATCATTTCTGAGAGGTACAGGAATTGCATGAAAACCTGCAGCGCTAGTGGTGTCAAAATTAACACACATATTTGATTTGACTCAGAAGCCGAACGGGTTACTTTCCGACGCTGTCTTAGATGCGCAAATGCCAGCCAAAACTCGCGGTGACGGCACTCAGCCGACCATTTCGCTAGATAACACCGTTCTGGCTCTGTGTGTATCAAGCTCAAGTGCATCTCCAAGCAGGAAATGGACAACAGCAACATTCAGACGATTTCGTACTGCTCAATAGCTACACTAAAACGGTGTGTTTCTTTTGCAGAATTGGAAAAACACGACCGTGACAGGATTCGAACCTGCAATCTTCGGATCCGAAGTCCGACGCCTTATCCATTAGGCCACACGGTCACTGGCCGCCAAGTATTCCTTACATTCGTGTCATCTCGAAACGCTCATACCGCTGAGGAATTGTGTTTTCGTTCTACACAGCCGCTGCCTCTTGCTGCTTCCCACCCATTCGTTACATGCAAGCCTTTACGAGACCGACCAAGTAGAGATTGGGAATCAAGACCACACACTTTGTGCATTCGAAATCGAAGGCAGGGCGTCCCTCGCCGCATTTGCTACGATGGCGATTTGCTACTTCTGCAGAAGCGGCGGCGTCGACGACGACGACGACGACGCTCGCGAGAGGCTCTGTGATATTTGAAAAACACATGTAAAAAATATAATTCAGACTGCCGCCTCCCACCCTACGCTGTACCGCTTTGGAAAATGCTTTATCTGCGACATTCGCCTCAATCACATCTGAGAGTAATTCTAAATAAAACACCTGTTGCTAATTGTTCGTCGTTCCAGACACTGCTTGCTATACGGCCACGACGCGCAACTGATTTCGAAAATTCGTTTGCCTCCTGTGAGGATCGAACTCACGACCCCTGGTTTACTAGACCAGTGCTCTGCCACTGAGCTAAAGAGGCGCGGCCTAGCGGTAGTTTTGCGTACTTCGTGCTTACGCTCGTCTGGATCATCAGGCTTAAGCTGACAACACTTCATATTACCGACTAATATTTGCAGCTATGGCGCACCATTACTGCTTGGCTACACATCTCACACGTAACCGATGTGCTCTCCAACCAACACCACTTACATTTCAGAACATGTCTTTGACACATGTCTACGAAATCACCTTCACCTTCAGATACACTTCCTTGCGACTGATGGAGACGTAGGCAAAGTTTTAAGTTGCTATTTCCATTACGTCACATTGATCAGAGAAACGGTAATTTACATCTGCAGCGGAACAAAATTACGTTCCGCCCAGCGTGGGGCTCGAACCCACGACCCTGAGATTAAGAGTCTCATGCTCTACCGACTGAGCTAGCCGGGCTGCGTCGGTGACTACGTGTCGGGTCGCACGACACACAGTTCTCGTTTCGGTGGGGTGGTCCCATACAGAATCTCTCCATGCTGCCTAATGTTTTCCTAGCGTCACACACGTCACGTACTTCAGTTTTATTTCATAATCATTTCTGAGAGGTACAGGAATTGCATGAAAACCTGCAGCGCTAGTGGTGTCAAAATTAACACACATATTTGATTTGACTCAGAAGCCGAGCGGGTTACTTTCCGACGCTGTCTTAGATGCGCAAATGCCAGCCAAAACTCGCGGTGACGGCACTCAGCCGACCATTTCGCTAGATAACACCGTTCTGGCTGTGTGTGTATCAAGCTCAAGTGCATCTCCAAGCAGGAAATGGACAACAGCAACATTCAGACGATTTCGTACTGCTCAATAGCTACACTAAAACGGTGTGTTTCTTTTGCAGAATTGGAAAAACACGACCGTGACAGGATTCGAACCTGCAATCTTCGGATCCGAAGTCCGACGCCTTATCCATTAGGCCACACGGTCACTGGCCGCCAAGTATTCCTTACATTCGTGTCATCTCGAAACGCTCATACCGCTGAGGAATTGTGTTTTCGTTCTACACAGCCGCTGCCTCTTGCTGCTTCCCACCCATTCGTTACATGCAAGCCTTTACGAGACCGACCAAGTAGAGATTGGGAATCAAGACCACACACTTTGTGCATTCGAAATCGAAGGCAGGGCGTCCCTCGCCGCATTTGCTACGATGGCGATTTGCTACTTCTGCAGAAGCGGCGGCGTCGACGACGACGACGACGACGCTCGCGAGAGGCTCTGTGATATTTGAAAAACACATGTAAAAAATATAATTCAGACTGCCGCCTCCCACCCTACGCTGTACCGCTTTGGAAAATGCTTTATCTGCGACATTCGCCTCAATCACATCTGAGAGTAATTCTAAATAAAACACCTGTTGCTAATTGTTCGTCGTTCCAGACACTGCTTGCTATACGGCCACGACGCGCAACTGATTTCGAAAATTCGTTTGCCTCCTGTGAGGATCGAACTCACGACCCCTGGTTTACTAGACCAGTGCTCTGCCACTGAGCTAAAGAGGCGCGGCCTAGCGGTAGTTTTGCGTACTTCGTGCTTACGCTCGTCTGGATCATCAGGCTTAAGCTGACAACACTTCATATTACCGACTAATATTTGCAGCTATGGCGCACCATTACTGCTTGGCTACACATCTCACACGTAACCGATGTGCTCTCCAACCAACACCACTTACATTTCAGAACATGTCTTTGACACATGTCTACGAAATCACCTTCACCTTCAGATACACTTCCTTGCGACTGATGGAGACGTAGGCAAAGTTTTAAGTTGCTATTTCCATTACGTCACATTGATCAGAGAAACGGTAATTTACATCTGCAGCGGAACAAAATTACGTTCCGCCCAGCGTGGGGCTCGAACCCACGACCCTGAGATTAAGAGTCTCATGCTCTACCGACTGAGCTAGCCGGGCTGCGTCGGTGACTACGTGTCGGGTCGCACGACACACAGTTCTCGTTTCGGTGGGGTGGTCCCATACAGAATCTCTCCATGCTGCCTAATGTTTTCCTAGCGTCACACACGTCACGTACTTCAGTTTTATTTCATAATCATTTCTGAGAGGTACAGGAATTGCATGAAAACCTGCAGCGCTAGTGGTGTCAAAATTAACACACATATTTGATTTGACTCAGAAGCCGAACGGGTTACTTTCCGACGCTGTCTTAGATGCGCAAATGCCAGCCAAAACTCGCGGTGACGGCACTCAGCCGACCATTTCGCTAGATAACACCGTTCTGGCTGTGTGTGTATCAAGCTCAAGTGCATCTCCAAGCAGGAAATGGACAACAGCAACATTCAGACGATTTCGTA
This sequence comes from Schistocerca americana, assembly GCF_021461395.2. Lineage (NCBI taxonomy): Eukaryota > Metazoa > Arthropoda > Insecta > Orthoptera > Acrididae > Schistocerca > Schistocerca americana. The sequence goes on from NW_025725554.1 coordinate 400,400, forward strand.
CTGCTCAATAGCTACACTAAAACGGTGTGTTTCTTTTGCAGAATTGGAAAAACACGACCGTGACAGGATTCGAACCTGCAATCTTCGGATCCGAAGTCCGACGCCTTATCCATTAGGCCACACGGTCACTGGCCGCCAAGTATTCCTTACATTCGTGTCATCTCGAAACGCTCATACCGCTGAGGAATTGTGTTTTCGTTCTACACAGCCGCTGCCTCTTGCTGCTTCCCACCCATTCGTTACATGCAAGCCTTTACGAGACCGACCAAGTAGAGATTGGGAATCAAGACCACACACTTTGTGCATTCGAAATCGAAGGCAGGGCGTCCCTCGCCGCATTTGCTACGATGGCGATTTGCTACTTCTGCAGAAGCGGCGGCGTCGACGACGACGACGACGACGACGCTCGCGAGAGGCTCTGTGATATTTGAAAAACACATGTAAAAAATATAATTCAGACTGCCGCCTCCCACCCTACGCTGTACCGCTTTGGAAAATGCTTTATCTGCGACATTCGCCTCAATCACATCTGAGAGTAATTCTAAATAAAACACCTGTTGCTAATTGTTCGTCGTTCCAGACACTGCTTGCTATACGGCCACGACGCGCAACTGATTTCGAAAATTCGTTTGCCTCCTGTGAGGATCGAACTCACGACCCCTGGTTTACTAGACCAGTGCTCTGCCACTGAGCTAAAGAGGCGCGGCCTAGCGGTAGTTTTGCGTACTTCGTGCTTACGCTCGTCTGGATCATCAGGCTTAAGCTGACAACACTTCATATTACCGACTAATATTTGCAGCTATGGCGCACCATTACTGCTTGGCTACACATCTCACACGTAACCGATGTGCTCTCCAACCAACACCACTTACATTTCAGAACATGTCTTTGACACATGTCTACGAAATCACCTTCACCTTCAGATACACTTCCTTGCGACTGATGGAGACGTAGGCAAAGTTTTAAGTTGCTATTTCCATTACGTCACATTGATCAGAGAAACGGTAATTTACATCTGCAGCGGAACAAAATTACGTTCCGCCCAGCGTGGGGCTCGAACCCACGACCCTGAGATTAAGAGTCTCATGCTCTACCGACTGAGCTAGCCGGGCTGCGTCGGTGACTACGTGTCGGGTCGCACGACACACAGTTCTCGTTTCGGTGGGGTGGTCCCATACAGAATCTCTCCATGCTGCCTAATGTTTTCCTAGCGTCACACACGTCACGTACTTCAGTTTTATTTCATAATCATTTCTGAGAGGTACAGGAATTGCATGAAAACCTGCAGCGCTAGTGGTGTCAAAATTAACACACATATTTGATTTGACTCAGAAGCCGAACGGGTTACTTTCCGACGCTGTCTTAGATGCGCAAATGCCAGCCAAAACTCGCGGTGACGGCACTCAGCCGACCATTTCGCTAGATAACACCGTTCTGGCTGTGTGTGTATCAAGCTCAAGTGCATCTCCAAGCAGGAAATGGACAACAGCAACATTCAGACGATTTCGTACTGCTCAATAGCTACACTAAAACGGTGTGTTTCTTTTGCAGAATTGGAAAAACACGACCGTGACAGGATTCGAACCTGCAATCTTCGGATCCGAAGTCCGACGCCTTATCCATTAGGCCACACGGTCACTGGCCGCCAAGTATTCCTTACATTCGTGTCATCTCGAAACGCTCATACCGCTGAGGAATTGTGTTTTCGTTCTACACAGCCGCTGCCTCTTGCTGCTTCCCACCCATTCGTTACATGCAAGCCTTTACGAGACCGACCAAGTAGAGATTGGGAATCAAGACCACACACTTTGTGCATTCGAAATCGAAGGCAGGGCGTCCCTCGCCGCATTTGCTACGATGGCGATTTGCTACTTCTGCAGAAGCGGCGGCGTCGACGACGACGACGACGACGCTCGCGAGAGGCTCTGTGATATTTGAAAAACACATGTAAAAAATATAATTCAGACTGCCGCCTCCCACCCTACGCTGTACCGCTTTGGAAAATGCTTTATCTGCGACATTCGCCTCAATCACATCTGAGAGTAATTCTAAATAAAACACCTGTTGCTAATTGTTCGTCGTTCCAGACACTGCTTGCTATACGGCCACGACGCGCAACTGATTTCGAAAATTCGTTTGCCTCCTGTGAGGATCGAACTCACGACCCCTGGTTTACTAGACCAGTGCTCTGCCACTGAGCTAAAGAGGCGCGGCCTAGCGGTAGTTTTGCGTACTTCGTGCTTACGCTCGTCTGGATCATCAGGCTTAAGCTGACAACACTACATATTACCGACTAATATTTGCAGCTATGGCGCACCATTACTGCTTGGCTACACATCTCACACGTAACCGATGTGCTCTCCAACCAACACCACTTACATTTCAGAACATGTCTTTGACACATGTCTACGAAATCACCTTCACCTTCAGATACACTTCCTTGCGACTGATGGAGACGTAGGCAAAGTTTTAAGTTGCTATTTCCATTACGTCACATTGATCAGAGAAACGGTAATTTACATCTGCAGCGGAACAAAATTACGTTCCGCCCAGCGTGGGGCTCGAACCCACGACCCTGAGATTAAGAGTCTCATGCTCTACCGACTGAGCTAGCCGGGCTGCGTCGGTGACTACGTGTCGGGTCGCACGACACACAGTTCTCGTTTCGGTGGGGTGGTCCCATACAGAATCTCTCCATGCTGCCTAATGTTTTCCTAGCGTCACACACGTCACGTACTTCAGTTTTATTTCATAATCATTTCTGAGAGGTACAGGAATTGCATGAAAACCTGCAGCGCTAGTGGTGTCAAAATTAACACACATATTTGATTTGACTCAGAAGCCGAACGGGTTACTTTCCGACGCTGTCTTAGATGCGCAAATGCCAGCCAAAACTCGCGGTGACGGCACTCAGCCGACCATTTCGCTAGATAACACCGTTCTGGCTGTGTGTGTATCAAGCTCAAGTGCATCTCCAAGCAGGAAATGGACAACAGCAACATTCAGACGATTTCGTACTGCTCAATAGCTACACTAAAACGGTGTGTTTCTTTTGCAGAATTGGAAAAACACGACCGTGACAGGATTCGAACCTGCAATCTTCGGATCCGAAGTCCGACGCCTTATCCATTAGGCCACACGGTCACTGGCCGCCAAGTATTCCTTACATTCGTGTCATCTCGAAACGCTCATACCGCTGAGGAATTGTGTTTTCGTTCTACACAGCCGCTGCCTCTTGCTGCTTCCCACCCATTCGTTACATGCAAGCCTTTACGAGACCGACCAAGTAGAGATTGGGAATCAAGACCACACACTTTGTGCATTCGAAATCGAAGGCAGGGCGTCCCTCGCCGCATTTGCTACGATGGCGATTTGCTACTTCTGCAGAAGCGGCGGCGTCGACGACGACGACGACGACGCTCGCGAGAGGCTCTGTGATATTTGAAAAACACATGTAAAAAATATAATTCAGACTGCCGCCTCCCACCCTACGCTGTACCGCTTTGGAAAATGCTTTATCTGCGACATTCGCCTCAATCACATCTGAGAGTAATTCTAAATAAAACACCTGTTGCTAATTGTTCGTCGTTCCAGACACTGCTTGCTATACGGCCACGACGCGCAACTGATTTCGAAAATTCGTTTGCCTCCTGTGAGGATCGAACTCACGACCCCTGGTTTACTAGACCAGTGCTCTGCCACTGAGCTAAAGAGGCGCGGCCTAGCGGTAGTTTTGCGTACTTCGTGCTTACGCTCGTCTGGATCATCAGGCTTAAGCTGACAACACTACATATTACCGACTAATATTTGCAGCTATGGCGCACCATTACTGCTTGGCTACACATCTCACACGTAACCGATGTGCTCTCCAACCAACACCACTTACATTTCAGAACATGTCTTTGACACATGTCTACGAAATCACCTTCACCTTCAGATACACTTCCTTGCGACTGATGGAGACGTAGGCAAAGTTTTAAGTTGCTATTTCCATTACGTCACATTGATCAGAGAAACGGTAATTTACATCTGCAGCGGAACAAAATTACGTTCCGCCCAGCGTGGGGCTCGAACCCACGACCCTGAGATTAAGAGTCTCATGCTCTACCGACTGAGCTAGCCGGGCTGCGTCGGTGACTACGTGTCGGGTCGCACGACACACAGTTCTCGTTTCGGTGGGGTGGTCCCATACAGAATCTCTCCATGCTGCCTAATGTTTTCCTAGCGTCACACACGTCACGTACTTCAGTTTTATTTCATAATCATTTCTGAGAGGTACAGGAATTGCATGAAAACCTGCAGCGCTAGTGGTGTCAAAATTAACACACATATTTGATTTGACTCAGAAGCCGAACGGGTTACTTTCCGACGCTGTCTTAGATGCGCAAATGCCAGCCAAAACTCGCGGTGACGGCACTCAGCCGACCATTTCGCTAGATAACACCGTTCTGGCTGTGTGTGTATCAAGCTCAAGTGCATCTCCAAGCAGGAAATGGACAACAGCAACATTCAGACGATTTCGTACTGCTCAATAGCTACACTAAAACGGTGTGTTTCTTTTGCAGAATTGGAAAAACACGACCGTGACAGGATTCGAACCTGCAATCTTCGGATCCGAAGTCCGACGCCTTATCCATTAGGCCACACGGTCACTGGCCGCCAAGTATTCCTTACATTCGTGTCATCTCGAAACGCTCATACCGCTGAGGAATTGTGTTTTCGTTCTACACAGCCGCTGCCTCTTGCTGCTTCCCACCCATTCGTTACATGCAAGCCTTTACGAGACCGACCAAGTAGAGATTGGGAATCAAGACCACACACTTTGTGCATTCGAAATCGAAGGCAGGGCGTCCCTCGCCGCATTTGCTACGATGGCGATTTGCTACTTCTGCAGAAGCGGCGGCGTCGACGACGACGACGACGACGCTCGCGAGAGGCTCTGTGATATTTGAAAAACACATGTAAAAAATATAATTCAGACTGCCGCCTCCCACCCTACGCTGTACCGCTTTGGAAAATGCTTTATCTGCGACATTCGCCTCAATCACATCTGAGAGTAATTCTAAATAAAACACCTGTTGCTAATTGTTCGTCGTTCCAGACACTGCTTGCTATACGGCCACGACGCGCAACTGATTTCGAAAATTCGTTTGCCTCCTGTGAGGATCGAACTCACGACCCCTGGTTTACTAGACCAGTGCTCTGCCACTGAGCTAAAGAGGCGCGGCCTAGCGGTAGTTTTGCGTACTTCGTGCTTACGCTCGTCTGGATCATCAGGCTTAAGCTGACAACACTACATATTACCGACTAATATTTGCAGCTATGGCGCACCATTACTGCTTGGCTACACATCTCACACGTAACCGATGTGCTCTCCAACCAACACCACTTACATTTCAGAACATGTCTTTGACACATGTCTACGAAATCACCTTCACCTTCAGATACACTTCCTTGCGACTGATGGAGACGTAGGCAAAGTTTTAAGTTGCTATTTCCATTACGTCACATTGATCAGAGAAACGGTAATTTACATCTGCAGCGGAACAAAATTACGTTCCGCCCAGCGTGGGGCTCGAACCCACGACCCTGAGATTAAGAGTCTCATGCTCTACCGACTGAGCTAGCCGGGCTGCGTCGGTGACTACGTGTCGGGTCGCACGACACACAGTTCTCGTTTCGGTGGGGTGGTCCCATACAGAATCTCTCCATGCTGCCTAATGTTTTCCTAGCGTCACACACGTCACGTACTTCAGTTTTATTTCATAATCATTTCTGAGAGGTACAGGAATTGCATGAAAACCTGCAGCGCTAGTGGTGTCAAAATTAACACACATATTTGATTTGACTCAGAAGCCGAACGGGTTACTTTCCGACGCTGTCTTAGATGCGCAAATGCCAGCCAAAACTCGCGGTGACGGCACTCAGCCGACCATTTCGCTAGATAACACCGTTCTGGCTGTGTGTGTATCAAGCTCAAGTGCATCTCCAAGCAGGAAATGGACAACAGCAACATTCAGACGATTTCGTACTGCTCAATAGCTACACTAAAACGGTGTGTTTCTTTTGCAGAATTGGAAAAACACGACCGTGACAGGATTCGAACCTGCAATCTTCGGATCCGAAGTCCGACGCCTTATCCATTAGGCCACACGGTCACTGGCCGCCAAGTATTCCTTACATTCGTGTCATCTCGAAACGCTCATACCGCTGAGGAATTGTGTTTTCGTTCTACACAGCCGCTGCCTCTTGCTGCTTCCCACCCATTCGTTACATGCAAGCCTTTACGAGACCGACCAAGTAGAGATTGGGAATCAAGACCACACACTTTGTGCATTCGAAATCGAAGGCAGGGCGTCCCTCGCCGCATTTGCTACGATGGCGATTTGCTACTTCTGCAGAAGCGGCGGCGTCGACGACGACGACGACGACGCTCGCGAGAGGCTCTGTGATATTTGAAAAACACATGTAAAAAATATAATTCAGACTGCCGCCTCCCACCCTACGCTGTACCGCTTTGGAAAATGCTTTATCTGCGACATTCGCCTCAATCACATCTGAGAGTAATTCTAAATAAAACACCTGTTGCTAATTGTTCGTCGTTCCAGACACTGCTTGCTATACGGCCACGACGCGCAACTGATTTCGAAAATTCGTTTGCCTCCTGTGAGGATCGAACTCACGACCCCTGGTTTACTAGACCAGTGCTCTGCCACTGAGCTAAAGAGGCGCGGCCTAGCGGTAGTTTTGCGTACTTCGTGCTTACGCTCGTCTGGATCATCAGGCTTAAGCTGACAACACTACATATTACCGACTAATATTTGCAGCTATGGCGCACCATTACTGCTTGGCTACACATCTCACACGTAACCGATGTGCTCTCCAACCAACACCACTTACATTTCAGAACATGTCTTTGACACATGTCTACGAAATCACCTTCACCTTCAGATACACTTCCTTGCGACTGATGGAGACGTAGGCAAAGTTTTAAGTTGCTATTTCCATTACGTCACATTGATCAGAGAAACGGTAATTTACATCTGCAGCGGAACAAAATTACGTTCCGCCCAGCGTGGGGCTCGAACCCACGACCCTGAGATTAAGAGTCTCATGCTCTACCGACTGAGCTAGCCGGGCTGCGTCGGTGACTACGTGTCGGGTCGCACGACACACAGTTCTCGTTTCGGTGGGGTGGTCCCATACAGAATCTCTCCATGCTGCCTAATGTTTTCCTAGCGTCACACACGTCACGTACTTCAGTTTTATTTCATAATCATTTCTGAGAGGTACAGGAATTGCATGAAAACCTGCAGCGCTAGTGGTGTCAAAATTAACACACATATTTGATTTGACTCAGAAGCCGAACGGGTTACTTTCCGACGCTGTCTTAGATGCGCAAATGCCAGCCAAAACTCGCGGTGACGGCACTCAGCCGACCATTTCGCTAGATAACACCGTTCTGGCTGTGTGTGTATCAAGCTCAAGTGCATCTCCAAGCAGGAAATGGACAACAGCAACATTCAGACGATTTCGTACTGCTCAATAGCTACACTAAAACGGTGTGTTTCCTTTGCAGAATTGGAAAAACACGACCGTGACAGGATTCGAACCTGCAATCTTCGGATCCGAAGTCCGACGCCTTATCCATTAGGCCACACGGTCACTGGCCGCCAAGTATTCCTTACATTCGTGTCATCTCGAAACGCTCATACCGCTGAGGAATTGTGTTTTCGTTCTACACAGCCGCTGCCTCTTGCTGCTTCCCACCCATTCGTTACATGCAAGCCTTTACGAGACCGACCAAGTAGAGATTGGGAATCAAGACCACACACTTTGTGCATTCGAAATCGAAGGCAGGGCGTCCCTCGCCGCATTTGCTACGATGGCGATTTGCTACTTCTGCAGAAGCGGCGGCGTCGACGACGACGACGACGACGACGACGCTCGCGAGAGGCTCTGTGATATTTGAAAAACACATGTAAAAAATATAATTCAGACTGCCGCCTCCCACCCTACGCTGTACCGCTTTGGAAAATGCTTTATCTGCGACATTCGCCTCAATCACATCTGAGAGTAATTCTAAATAAAACACCTGTTGCTAATTGTTCGTCGTTCCAGACACTGCTTGCTATACGGCCACGACGCGCAACTGATTTCGAAAATTCGTTTGCCTCCTGTGAGGATCGAACTCACGACCCCTGGTTTACTAGACCAGTGCTCTGCCACTGAGCTAAAGAGGCGCGGCCTAGCGGTAGTTTTGCGTACTTCGTGCTTACGCTCGTCTGGATCATCAGGCTTAAGCTGACAACACTTCATATTACCGACTAATATTTGCAGCTATGGCGCACCATTACTGCTTGGCTACACATCTCACACGTAACCGATGTGCTCTCCAACCAACACCACTTACATTTCAGAACATGTCTTTGACACATGTCTACGAAATCACCTTCACCTTCAGATACACTTCCTTGCGACTGATGGAGACGTAGGCAAAGTTTTAAGTTGCTATTTCCATTACGTCACATTGATCAGAGAAACGGTAATTTACATCTGCAGCGGAACAAAATTACGTTCCGCCCAGCGTGGGGCTCGAACCCACGACCCTGAGATTAAGAGTCTCATGCTCTACCGACTGAGCTAGCCGGGCTGCGTCGGTGACTACGTGTCGGGTCGCACGACACACAGTTCTCGTTTCGGTGGGGTGGTCCCATACAGAATCTCTCCATGCTGCCTAATGTTTTCCTAGCGTCACACACGTCACGTACTTCAGTTTTATTTCATAATCATTTCTGAGAGGTACAGGAATTGCATGAAAACCTGCAGCGCTAGTGGTGTCAAAATTAACACACATATTTGATTTGACTCAGAAGCCGAACGGGTTACTTTCCGACGCTGTCTTAGATGCGCAAATGCCAGCCAAAACTCGCGGTGACGGCACTCAGCCGACCATTTCGCTAGATAACACCGTTCTGGCTGTGTGTGTACCAAGCTCAAGTGCATCTCCAAGCAGGAAATGGACAACAGCAACATTCAGACGATTTCGTACTGCTCAATAGCTACACTAAAACGGTGTGTTTCTTTTGCAGAATTGGAAAAACACGACCGTGACAGGATTCGAACCTGCAATCTTCGGATCCGAAGTCCGACGCCTTATCCATTAGGCCACACGGTCACTGGCCGCCAAGTATTCCTTACATTCGTGTCATCTCGAAACGCTCATACCGCTGAGGAATTGTGTTTTCGTTCTACACAGCCGCTGCCTCTTGCTGCTTCCCACCCATTCGTTACATGCAAGCCTTTACGAGACCGACCAAGTAGAGATTGGGAATCAAGACCACACACTTTGTGCATTCGAAATCGAAGGCAGGGCGTCCCTCGCCGCATTTGCTACGATGGCGATTTGCTACTTCTGCAGAAGCGGCGGCGTCGACGACGACGACGACGACGACGCTCGCGAGAGGCTCTGTGATATTTGAAAAACACATGTAAAAAATATAATTCAGACTGCCGCCTCCCACCCTACGCTGTACCGCTTTGGAAAATGCTTTATCTGCGACATTCGCCTCAATCACATCTGAGAGTAATTCTAAATAAAACACCTGTTGCTAATTGTTCGTCGTTCCAGACACTGCTTGCTATACGGCCACGACGCGCAACTGATTTCGAAAATTCGTTTGCCTCCTGTGAGGATCGAACTCACGACCCCTGGTTTACTAGACCAGTGCTCTGCCACTGAGCTAAAGAGGCGCGGCCTAGCGGTAGTTTTGCGTACTTCGTGCTTACGCTCGTCTGGATCATCAGGCTTAAGCTGACAACACTTCATATTACCGACTAATATTTGCAGCTATGGCGCACCATTACTGCTTGGCTACACATCTCACACGTAACCGATGTGCTCTCCAACCAACACCACTTACATTTCAGAACATGTCTTTGACACATGTCTACGAAATCACCTTCACCTTCAGATACACTTCCTTGCGACTGATGGAGACGTAGGCAAAGTTTTAAGTTGCTATTTCCATTACGTCACATTGATCAGAGAAACGGTAATTTACATCTGCAGCGGAACAAAATTACGTTCCGCCCAGCGTGGGGCTCGAACCCACGACCCTGAGATTAAGAGTCTCATGCTCTACCGACTGAGCTAGCCGGGCTGCGTCGGTGACTACGTGTCGGGTCGCACGACACACAGTTCTCGTTTCGGTGGGGTGGTCCCATACAGAATCTCTCCATGCTGCCTAATGTTTTCCTAGCGTCACACACGTCACGTACTTCAGTTTTATTTCATAATCATTTCTGAGAGGTACAGGAATTGCATGAAAACCTGCAGCGCTAGTGGTGTCAAAATTAACACACATATTTGATTTGACTCAGAAGCCGAACGGGTTACTTTCCGACGCTGTCTTAGATGCGCAAATGCCAGCCAAAACTCGCGGTGACGGCACTCAGCCGACCATTTCGCTAGATAACACCGTTCTGGCTGTGTGTGTATCAAGCTCAAGTGCATCTCCAAGCAGGAAATGGACAACAGCAACATTCAGACGATTTCGTACTGCTCAATAGCTACACTAAAACGGTGTGTTTCTTTTGCAGAATTGGAAAAACACGACCGTGACAGGATTCGAACCTGCAATCTTCGGATCCGAAGTCCGACGCCTTATCCATTAGGCCACACGGTCACTGGCCGCCAAGTATTCCTTACATTCGTGTCATCTCGAAACGCTCATACCGCTGAGGAATTGTGTTTTCGTTCTACACAGCCGCTGCCTCTTGCTGCTTCCCACCCATTCGTTACATGCAAGCCTTTACGAGACCGACCAAGTAGAGATTGGGAATCAAGACCACACACTTTGTGCATTCGAAATCGAAGGCAGGGCGTCCCTCGCCGCATTTGCTACGATGGCGATTTGCTACTTCTGCAGAAGCGGCGGCGTCGACGACGACGACGACGACGACGACGACGCTCGCGAGAGGCTCTGTGATATTTGAAAAACACATGTAAAAAATATAATTCAGACTGCCGCCTCCCACCCTACGCTGTACCGCTTTGGAAAATGCTTTATCTGCGACATTCGCCTCAATCACATCTGAGAGTAATTCTAAATAAAACACCTGTTGCTAATTGTTCGTCGTTCCAGACACTGCTTGCTATACGGCCACGACGCGCAACTGATTTCGAAAATTCGTTTGCCTCCTGTGAGGATCGAACTCACGACCCCTGGTTTACTAGACCAGTGCTCTGCCACTGAGCTAAAGAGGCGCGGCCTAGCGGTAGTTTTGCGTACTTCGTGCTTACGCTCGTCTGGATCATCAGGCTTAAGCTGACAACACTTCATATTACCGACTAATATTTGCAGCTATGGCGCACCATTACTGCTTGGCTACACATCTCACACGTAACCGATGTGCTCTCCAACCAACACCACTTACATTTCAGAACATGTCTTTGACACATGTCTACGAAATCACCTTCACCTTCAGATACACTTCCTTGCGACTGATGGAGACGTAGGCAAAGTTTTAAGTTGCTATTTCCATTACGTCACATTGATCAGAGAAACGGTAATTTACATCTGCAGCGGAACAAAATTACGTTCCGCCCAGCGTGGGGCTCGAACCCACGACCCTGAGATTAAGAGTCTCATGCTCTACCGACTGAGCTAGCCGGGCTGCGTCGGTGACTACGTGTCGGGTCGCACGACACACAGTTCTCGTTTCGGTGGGGTGGTCCCATACAGAATCTCTCCATGCTGCCTAATGTTTTCCTAGCGTCACACACGTCACGTACTTCAGTTTTATTTCATAATCATTTCTGAGAGGTACAGGAATTGCATGAAAACCTGCAGCGCTAGTGGTGTCAAAATTAACACACATATTTGATTTGACTCAGAAGCCGAACGGGTTACTTTCCGACGCTGTCTTAGATGCGCAAATGCCAGCCAAAACTCGCGGTGACGGCACTCAGCCGACCATTTCGCTAGATAACACCGTTCTGGCTGTGTGTGTATCAAGCTCAAGTGCATCTCCAAGCAGGAAATGGACAACAGCAACATTCAGACGATTTCGTACTGCTCAATAGCTACACTAAAACGGTGTGTTTCTTTTGCAGAATTGGAAAAACACGACCGTGACAGGATTCGAACCTGCAATCTTCGGATCCGAAGTCCGACGCCTTATCCATTAGGCCACACGGTCACTGGCCGCCAAGTATTCCTTACATTCGTGTCATCTCGAAACGCTCATACCGCTGAGGAATTGTGTTTTCGTTCTACACAGCCGCTGCCTCTTGCTGCTTCCCACCCATTCGTTACATGCAAGCCTTTACGAGACCGACCAAGTAGAGATTGGGAATCAAGACCACACACTTTGTGCATTCGAAATCGAAGGCAGGGCGTCCCTCGCCGCATTTGCTACGATGGCGATTTGCTACTTCTGCAGAAGCGGCGGCGTCGACGACGACGACGACGACGACGACGCTCGCGAGAGGCTCTGTGATATTTGAAAAACACATGTAAAAAATATAATTCAGACTGCCGCCTCCCACCCTACGCTGTACCGCTTTGGAAAATGCTTTATCTGCGACATTCGCCTCAATCACATCTGAGAGTAATTCTAAATAAAACACCTGTTGCTAATTGTTCGTCGTTCCAGACACTGCTTGCTATACGGCCACGACGCGCAACTGATTTCGAAAATTCGTTTGCCTCCTGTGAGGATCGAACTCACGACCCCTGGTTTACTAGACCAGTGCTCTGCCACTGAGCTAAAGAGGCGCGGCCTAGCGGTAGTTTTGCGTACTTCGTGCTTACGCTCGTCTGGATCATCAGGCTTAAGCTGACAACACTTCATATTACCGACTAATATTTGCAGCTATGGCGCACCATTACTGCTTGGCTACACATCTCACACGTAACCGATGTGCTCTCCAACCAACACCACTTACATTTCAGAACATGTCTTTGACACATGTCTACGAAATCACCTTCACCTTCAGATACACTTCCTTGCGACTGATGGAGACGTAGGCAAAGTTTTAAGTTGCTATTTCCATTACGTCACATTGATCAGAGAAACGGTAATTTACATCTGCAGCGGAACAAAATTACGTTCCGCCCAGCGTGGGGCTCGAACCCACGACCCTGAGATTAAGAGTCTCATGCTCTACCGACTGAGCTAGCCGGGCTGCGTCGGTGACTACGTGTCGGGTCGCACGACACACAGTTCTCGTTTCGGTGGGGTGGTCCCATACAGAATCTCTCCATGCTGCCTAATGTTTTCCTAGCGTCACACACGTCACGTACTTCAGTTTTATTTCATAATCATTTCTGAGAGGTACAGGAATTGCATGAAAACCTGCAGCGCTAGTGGTGTCAAAATTAACACACATATTTGATTTGACTCAGAAGCCGAACGGGTTACTTTCCGACGCTGTCTTAGATGCGCAAATGCCAGCCAAAACTCGCGGTGACGGCACTCAGCCGACCATTTCGCTAGATAACACCGTTCTGGCTGTGTGTGTACCAAGCTCAAGTGCATCTCCAAGCAGGAAATGGACAACAGCAACATTCAGACGATTTCGTACTGCTCAATAGCTACACTAAAACGGTGTGTTTCTTTTGCAGAATTGGAAAAACACGACCGTGACAGGATTCGAACCTGCAATCTTCGGATCCGAAGTCCGACGCCTTATCCATTAGGCCACACGGTCACTGGCCGCCAAGTATTCCTTACATTCGTGTCATCTCGAAACGCTCATACCGCTGAGGAATTGTGTTTTCGTTCTACACAGCCGCTGCCTCTTGCTGCTTCCCACCCATTCGTTACATGCAAGCCTTTACGAGACCGACCAAGTAGAGATTGGGAATCAAGACCACACACTTTGTGCATTCGAAATCGAAGGCAGGGCGTCCCTCGCCGCATTTGCTACGATGGCGATTTGCTACTTCTGCAGAAGCGGCGGCGTCGACGACGACGACGACGACGACGACGCTCGCGAGAGGCTCTGTGATATTTGAAAAACACATGTAAAAAATATAATTCAGACTGCCGCCTCCCACCCTACGCTGTACCGCTTTGGAAAATGCTTTATCTGCGACATTCGCCTCAATCACATCTGAGAGTAATTCTAAATAAAACACCTGTTGCTAATTGTTCGTCGTTCCAGACACTGCTTGCTATACGGCCACGACGCGCAACTGATTTCGAAAATTCGTTTGCCTCCTGTGAGGATCGAACTCACGACCCCTGGTTTACTAGACCAGTGCTCTGCCACTGAGCTAAAGAGGCGCGGCCTAGCGGTAGTTTTGCGTACTTCGTGCTTACGCTCGTCTGGATCATCAGGCTTAAGCTGACAACACTTCATATTACCGACTAATATTTGCAGCTATGGCGCACCATTACTGCTTGGCTACACATCTCACACGTAACCGATGTGCTCTCCAACCAACACCACTTACATTTCAGAACATGTCTTTGACACATGTCTACGAAATCACCTTCACCTTCAGATACACTTCCTTGCGACTGATGGAGACGTAGGCAAAGTTTTAAGTTGCTATTTCCATTACGTCACATTGATCAGAGAAACGGTAATTTACATCTGCAGCGGAACAAAATTACGTTCCGCCCAGCGTGGGGCTCGAACCCACGACCCTGAGATTAAGAGTCTCATGCTCTACCGACTGAGCTAGCCGGGCTGCGTCGGTGACTACGTGTCGGGTCGCACGACACACAGTTCTCGTTTCGGTGGGGTGGTCCCATACAGAATCTCTCCATGCTGCCTAATGTTTTCCTAGCGTCACACACGTCACGTACTTCAGTTTTATTTCATAATCATTTCTGAGAGGTACAGGAATTGCATGAAAACCTGCAGCGCTAGTGGTGTCAAAATTAACACACATATTTGATTTGACTCAGAAGCCGAACGGGTTACTTTCCGACGCTGTCTTAGATGCGCAAATGCCAGCCAAAACTCGCGGTGACGGCACTCAGCCGACCATTTCGCTAGATAACACCGTTCTGGCTGTGTGTGTATCAAGCTCAAGTGCATCTCCAAGCAGGAAATGGACAACAGCAACATTCAGACGATTTCGTACTGCTCAATAGCTACACTAAAACGGTGTGTTTCTTTTGCAGAATTGGAAAAACACGACCGTGACAGGATTCGAACCTGCAATCTTCGGATCCGAAGTCCGACGCCTTATCCATTAGGCCACACGGTCACTGGCCGCCAAGTATTCCTTACATTCGTGTCATCTCGAAACGCTCATACCGCTGAGGAATTGTGTTTTCGTTCTACACAGCCGCTGCCTCTTGCTGCTTCCCACCCATTCGTTACATGCAAGCCTTTACGAGACCGACCAAGTAGAGATTGGGAATCAAGACCACACACTTTGTGCATTCGAAATCGAAGGCAGGGCGTCCCTCGCCGCATTTGCTACGATGGCGATTTGCTACTTCTGCAGAAGCGGCGGCGTCGACGACGACGACGACGACGACGCTCGCGAGAGGCTCTGTGATATTTGAAAAACACATGTAAAAAATATAATTCAGACTGCCGCCTCCCACCCTACGCTGTACCGCTTTGGAAAATGCTTTATCTGCGACATTCGCCTCAATCACATCTGAGAGTAATTCTAAATAAAACACCTGTTGCTAATTGTTCGTCGTTCCAGACACTGCTTGCTATACGGCCACGACGCGCAACTGATTTCGAAAATTCGTTTGCCTCCTGTGAGGATCGAACTCACGACCCCTGGTTTACTAGACCAGTGCTCTGCCACTGAGCTAAAGAGGCGCGGCCTAGCGGTAGTTTTGCGTACTTCGTGCTTACGCTCGTCTGGATCATCAGGCTTAAGCTGACAACACTTCATATTACCGACTAATATTTGCAGCTATGGCGCACCATTACTGCTTGGCTACACATCTCACACGTAACCGATGTGCTCTCCAACCAACACCACTTACATTTCAGAACATGTCTTTGACACATGTCTACGAAATCACCTTCACCTTCAGATACACTTCCTTGCGACTGATGGAGACGTAGGCAAAGTTTTAAGTTGCTATTTCCATTACGTCACATTGATCAGAGAAACGGTAATTTACATCTGCAGCAGAACAAAATTACGTTCCGCCCAGCGTGGGGCTCGAACCCACGACCCTGAGATTAAGAGTCTCATGCTCTACCGACTGAGCTAGCCGGGCTGCGTCGGTGACTACGTGTCGGGTCGCACGACACACAGTTCTCGTTTCGGTGGGGTGGTCCCATACAGAATCTCTCCATGCTGCCTAATGTTTTCCTAGCGTCACACACGTCACGTACTTCAGTTTTATTTCATAATCATTTCTGAGAGGTACAGGAATTGCATGAAAACCTGCAGCGCTAGTGGTGTCAAAATTAACACACATATTTGATTTGACTCAGAAGCCGAACGGGTTACTTTCCGACGCTGTCTTAGATGCGCAAATGCCAGCCAAAACTCGCGGTGACGGCACTCAGCCGACCATTTCGCTAGATAACACCGTTCTGGCTGTGTGTGTATCAAGCTCAAGTGCATCTCCAAGCAGGAAATGGACAACAGCAACATTCAGACGATTTCGTACTGCTCAATAGCTACACTAAAACGGTGTGTTTCTTTTGCAGAATTGGAAAAACACGACCGTGACAGGATTCGAACCTGCAATCTTCGGATCCGAAGTCCGACGCCTTATCCATTAGGCCACACGGTCACTGGCCGCCAAGTATTCCTTACATTCGTGTCATCTCGAAACGCTCATACCGCTGAGGAATTGTGTTTTCGTTCTACACAGCCGCTGCCTCTTGCTGCTTCCCACCCATTCGTTACATGCAAGCCTTTACGAGACCGACCAAGTAGAGATTGGGAATCAAGACCACACACTTTGTGCATTCGAAATCGAAGGCAGGGCGTCCCTCGCCGCATTTGCTACGATGGCGATTTGCTACTTCTGCAGAAGCGGCGGCGTCGACGACGACGACGACGACGACGACGCTCGCGAGAGGCTCTGTGATATTTGAAAAACACATGTAAAAAATATAATTCAGACTGCCGCCTCCCACCCTACGCTGTACCGCTTTGGAAAATGCTTTATCTGCGACATTCGCCTCAATCACATCTGAGAGTAATTCTAAATAAAACACCTGTTGCTAATTGTTCGTCGTTCCAGACACTGCTTGCTATACGGCCACGACGCGCAACTGATTTCGAAAATTCGTTTGCCTCCTGTGAGGATCGAACTCACGACCCCTGGTTTACTAGACCAGTGCTCTGCCACTGAGCTAAAGAGGCGCGGCCTAGCGGTAGTTTTGCGTACTTCGTGCTTACGCTCGTCTGGATCATCAGGCTTAAGCTGACAACACTTCATATTACCGACTAATATTTGCAGCTATGGCGCACCATTACTGCTTGGCTACACATCTCACACGTAACCGATGTGCTCTCCAACCAACACCACTTACATTTCAGAACATGTCTTTGACACATGTCTACGAAATCACCTTCACCTTCAGATACACTTCCTTGCGACTGATGGAGACGTAGGCAAAGTTTTAAGTTGCTATTTCCATTACGTCACATTGATCAGAGAAACGGTAATTTACATCTGCAGCGGAACAAAATTACGTTCCGCCCAGCGTGGGGCTCGAACCCACGACCCTGAGATTAAGAGTCTCATGCTCTACCGACTGAGCTAGCCGGGCTGCGTCGGTGACTACGTGTCGGGTCGCACGACACACAGTTCTCGTTTCGGTGGGGTGGTCCCATACAGAATCTCTCCATGCTGCCTAATGTTTTCCTAGCGTCACACACGTCACGTACTTCAGTTTTATTTCATAATCATTTCTGAGAGGTACAGGAATTGCATGAAAACCTGCAGCGCTAGTGGTGTCAAAATTAACACACATATTTGATTTGACTCAGAAGCCGAACGGGTTACTTTCCGACGCTGTCTTAGATGCGCAAATGCCAGCCAAAACTCGCGGTGACGGCACTCAGCCGACCATTTCGCTAGATAACACCGTTCTGGCTGTGTGTGTATCAAGCTCAAGTGCATCTCCAAGCAGGAAATGGACAACAGCAACATTCAGACGATTTCGTACTGCTCAATAGCTACACTAAAACGGTGTGTTTCTTTTGCAGAATTGGAAAAACACGACCGTGACAGGATTCGAACCTGCAATCTTCGGATCCGAAGTCCGACGCCTTATCCATTAGGCCACACGGTCACTGGCCGCCAAGTATTCCTTACATTCGTGTCATCTCGAAACGCTCATACCGCTGAGGAATTGTGTTTTCGTTCTACACAGCCGCTGCCTCTTGCTGCTTCCCACCCATTCGTTACATGCAAGCCTTTACGAGACCGACCAAGTAGAGATTGGGAATCAAGACCACACACTTTGTGCATTCGAAATCGAAGGCAGGGCGTCCCTCGCCGCATTTGCTACGATGGCGATTTGCTACTTCTGCAGAAGCGGCGGCGTCGACGACGACGACGACGACGACGACGCTCGCGAGAGGCTCTGTGATATTTGAAAAACACATGTAAAAAATATAATTCAGACTGCCGCCTCCCACCCTACGCTGTACCGCTTTGGAAAATGCTTTATCTGCGACATTCGCCTCAATCACATCTGAGAGTAATTCTAAATAAAACACCTGTTGCTAATTGTTCGTCGTTCCAGACACTGCTTGCTATACGGCCACGACGCGCAACTGATTTCGAAAATTCGTTTGCCTCCTGTGAGGATCGAACTCACGACCCCTGGTTTACTAGACCAGTGCTCTGCCACTGAGCTAAAGAGGCGCGGCCTAGCGGTAGTTTTGCGTACTTCGTGCTTACGCTCGTCTGGATCATCAGGCTTAAGCTGACAACACTTCATATTACCGACTAATATTTGCAGCTATGGCGCACCATTACTGCTTGGCTACACATCTCACACGTAACCGATGTGCTCTCCAACCAACACCACTTACATTTCAGAACATGTCTTTGACACATGTCTACGAAATCACCTTCACCTTCAGATACACTTCCTTGCGACTGATGGAGACGTAGGCAAAGTTTTAAGTTGCTATTTCCATTACGTCACATTGATCAGAGAAACGGTAATTTACATCTGCAGCGGAACAAAATTACGTTCCGCCCAGCGTGGGGCTCGAACCCACGACCCTGAGATTAAGAGTCTCATGCTCTACCGACTGAGCTAGCCGGGCTGCGTCGGTGACTACGTGTCGGGTCGCACGACACACAGTTCTCGTTTCGGTGGGGTGGTCCCATACAGAATCTCTCCATGCTGCCTAATGTTTTCCTAGCGTCACACACGTCACGTACTTCAGTTTTATTTCATAATCATTTCTGAGAGGTACAGGAATTGCATGAAAACCTGCAGCGCTAGTGGTGTCAAAATTAACACACATATTTGATTTGACTCAGAAGCCGAACGGGTTACTTTCCGACGCTGTCTTAGATGCGCAAATGCCAGCCAAAACTCGCGGTGACGGCACTCAGCCGACCATTTCGCTAGATAACACCGTTCTGGCTGTGTGTGTATCAAGCTCAAGTGCATCTCCAAGCAGGAAATGGACAACAGCAACATTCAGACGATTTCGTACTGCTCAATAGCTACACTAAAACGGTGTGTTTCTTTTGCAGAATTGGAAAAACACGACCGTGACAGGATTCGAACCTGCAATCTTCGGATCCGAAGTCCGACGCCTTATCCATTAGGCCACACGGTCACTGGCCGCCAAGTATTCCTTACATTCGTGTCATCTCGAAACGCTCATACCGCTGAGGAATTGTGTTTTCGTTCTACACAGCCGCTGCCTCTTGCTGCTTCCCACCCATTCGTTACATGCAAGCCTTTACGAGACCGACCAAGTAGAGATTGGGAATCAAGACCACACACTTTGTGCATTCGAAATCGAAGGCAGGGCGTCCCTCGCCGCATTTGCTACGATGGCGATTTGCTACTTCTGCAGAAGCGGCGGCGTCGACGACGACGACGACGACGACGCTCGCGAGAGGCTCTGTGATATTTGAAAAACACATGTAAAAAATATAATTCAGACTGCCGCCTCCCACCCTACGCTGTACCGCTTTGGAAAATGCTTTATCTGCGACATTCGCCTCAATCACATCTGAGAGTAATTCTAAATAAAACACCTGTTGCTAATTGTTCGTCGTTCCAGACACTGCTTGCTATACGGCCACGACGCGCAACTGATTTCGAAAATTCGTTTGCCTCCTGTGAGGATCGAACTCACGACCCCTGGTTTACTAGACCAGTGCTCTGCCACTGAGCTAAAGAGGCGCGGCCTAGCGGTAGTTTTGCGTACTTCGTGCTTACGCTCGTCTGGATCATCAGGCTTAAGCTGACAACACTTCATATTACCGACTAATATTTGCAGCTATGGCGCACCATTACTGCTTGGCTACACATCTCACACGTAACCGATGTGCTCTCCAACCAACACCACTTACATTTCAGAACATGTCTTTGACACATGTCTACGAAATCACCTTCACCTTCAGATACACTTCCTTGCGACTGATGGAGACGTAGGCAAAGTTTTAAGTTGCTATTTCCATTACGTCACATTGATCAGAGAAACGGTAATTTACATCTGCAGCGGAACAAAATTACGTTCCGCCCAGCGTGGGGCTCGAACCCACGACCCTGAGATTAAGAGTCTCATGCTCTACCGACTGAGCTAGCCGGGCTGCGTCGGTGACTACGTGTCGGGTCGCACGACACACAGTTCTCGTTTCGGTGGGGTGGTCCCATACAGAATCTCTCCATGCTGCCTAATGTTTTCCTAGCGTCACACACGTCACGTACTTCAGTTTTATTTCATAATCATTTCTGAGAGGTACAGGAATTGCATGAAAACCTGCAGCGCTAGTGGTGTCAAAATTAACACACATATTTGATTTGACTCAGAAGCCGAACGGGTTACTTTCCGACGCTGTCTTAGATGCGCAAATGCCAGCCAAAACTCGCGGTGACGGCACTCAGCCGACCATTTCGCTAGATAACACCGTTCTGGCTGTGTGTGTATCAAGCTCAAGTGCATCTCCAAGCAGGAAATGGACAACAGCAACATTCAGACGATTTCGTACTGCTCAATAGCTACACTAAAACGGTGTGTTTCTTTTGCAGAATTGGAAAAACACGACCGTGACAGGATTCGAACCTGCAATCTTCGGATCCGAAGTCCGACGCCTTATCCATTAGGCCACACGGTCACTGGCCGCCAAGTATTCCTTACATTCGTGTCATCTCGAAACGCTCATACCGCTGAGGAATTGTGTTTTCGTTCTACACAGCCGCTGCCTCTTGCTGCTTCCCACCCATTCGTTACATGCAAGCCTTTACGAGACCGACCAAGTAGAGATTGGGAATCAAGACCACACACTTTGTGCATTCGAAATCGAAGGCAGGGCGTCCCTCGCCGCATTTGCTACGATGGCGATTTGCTACTTCTGCAGAAGCGGCGGCGTCGACGACGACGACGACGACGCTCGCGAGAGGCTCTGTGATATTTGAAAAACACATGTAAAAAATATAATTCAGACTGCCGCCTCCCACCCTACGCTGTACCGCTTTGGAAAATGCTTTATCTGCGACATTCGCCTCAATCACATCTGAGAGTAATTCTAAATAAAACACCTGTTGCTAATTGTTCGTCGTTCCAGACACTGCTTGCTATACGGCCACGACGCGCAACTGATTTCGAAAATTCGTTTGCCTCCTGTGAGGATCGAACTCACGACCCCTGGTTTACTAGACCAGTGCTCTGCCACTGAGCTAAAGAGGCGCGGCCTAGCGGTAGTTTTGCGTACTTCGTGCTTACGCTCGTCTGGATCATCAGGCTTAAGCTGACAACACTTCATATTACCGACTAATATTTGCAGCTATGGCGCACCATTACTGCTTGGCTACACATCTCACACGTAACCGATGTGCTCTCCAACCAACACCACTTACATTTCAGAACATGTCTTTGACACATGTCTACGAAATCACCTTCACCTTCAGATACACTTCCTTGCGACTGATGGAGACGTAGGCAAAGTTTTAAGTTGCTATTTCCATTACGTCACATTGATCAGAGAAACGGTAATTTACATCTGCAGCGGAACAAAATTACGTTCCGCCCAGCGTGGGGCTCGAACCCACGACCCTGAGATTAAGAGTCTCATGCTCTACCGACTGAGCTAGCCGGGCTGCGTCGGTGACTACGTGTCGGGTCGCACGACACACAGTTCTCGTTTCGGTGGGGTGGTCCCATACAGAATCTCTCCATGCTGCCTAATGTTTTCCTAGCGTCACACACGTCACGTACTTCAGTTTTATTTCATAATCATTTCTGAGAGGTACAGGAATTGCATGAAAACCTGCAGCGCTAGTGGTGTCAAAATTAACACACATATTTGATTTGACTCAGAAGCCGAACGGGTTACTTTCCGACGCTGTCTTAGATGCGCAAATGCCAGCCAAAACTCGCGGTGACGGCACTCAGCCGACCATTTCGCTAGATAACACCGTTCTGGCTGTGTGTGTATCAAGCTCAAGTGCATCTCCAAGCAGGAAATGGACAACAGCAACATTCAGACGATTTCGTACTGCTCAATAGCTACACTAAAACGGTGTGTTTCTTTTGCAGAATTGGAAAAACACGACCGTGACAGGATTCGAACCTGCAATCTTCGGATCCGAAGTCCGACGCCTTATCCATTAGGCCACACGGTCACTGGCCGCCAAGTATTCCTTACATTCGTGTCATCTCGAAACGCTCATACCGCTGAGGAATTGTGTTTTCGTTCTACACAGCCGCTGCCTCTTGCTGCTTCCCACCCATTCGTTACATGCAAGCCTTTACGAGACCGACCAAGTAGAGATTGGGAATCAAGACCACACACTTTGTGCATTCGAAATCGAAGGCAGGGCGTCCCTCGCCGCATTTGCTACGATGGCGATTTGCTACTTCTGCAGAAGCGGCGGCGTCGACGACGACGACGACGACGACGACGCTCGCGAGAGGCTCTGTGATATTTGAAAAACACATGTAAAAAATATAATTCAGACTGCCGCCTCCCACCCTACGCTGTACCGCTTTGGAAAATGCTTTATCTGCGACATTCGCCTCAATCACATCTGAGAGTAATTCTAAATAAAACACCTGTTGCTAATTGTTCGTCGTTCCAGACACTGCTTGCTATACGGCCACGACGCGCAACTGATTTCGAAAATTCGTTTGCCTCCTGTGAGGATCGAACTCACGACCCCTGGTTTACTAGACCAGTGCTCTGCCACTGAGCTAAAGAGGCGCGGCCTAGCGGTAGTTTTGCGTACTTCGTGCTTACGCTCGTCTGGATCATCAGGCTTAAGCTGACAACACTTCATATTACCGACTAATATTTGCAGCTATGGCGCACCATTACTGCTTGGCTACACATCTCACACGTAACCGATGTGCTCTCCAACCAACACCACTTACATTTCAGAACATGTCTTTGACACATGTCTACGAAATCACCTTCACCTTCAGATACACTTCCTTGCGACTGATGGAGACGTAGGCAAAGTTTTAAGTTGCTATTTCCATTACGTCACATTGATCAGAGAAACGGTAATTTACATCTGCAGCGGAACAAAATTACGTTCCGCCCAGCGTGGGGCTCGAACCCACGACCCTGAGATTAAGAGTCTCATGCTCTACCGACTGAGCTAGCCGGGCTGCGTCGGTGACTACGTGTCGGGTCGCACGACACACAGTTCTCGTTTCGGTGGGGTGGTCCCATACAGAATCTCTCCATGCTGCCTAATGTTTTCCTAGCGTCACACACGTCACGTACTTCAGTTTTATTTCATAATCATTTCTGAGAGGTACAGGAATTGCATGAAAACCTGCAGCGCTAGTGGTGTCAAAATTAACACACATATTTGATTTGACTCAGAAGCCGAACGGGTTACTTTCCGACGCTGTCTTAGATGCGCAAATGCCAGCCAAAACTCGCGGTGACGGCACTCAGCCGACCATTTCGCTAGATAACACCGTTCTGGCTGTGTGTGTATCAAGCTCAAGTGCATCTCCAAGCAGGAAATGGACAACAGCAACATTCAGACGATTTCGTACTGCTCAATAGCTACACTAAAACGGTGTGTTTCTTTTGCAGAATTGGAAAAACACGACCGTGACAGGATTCGAACCTGCAATCTTCGGATCCGAAGTCCGACGCCTTATCCATTAGGCCACACGGTCACTGGCCGCCAAGTATTCCTTACATTCGTGTCATCTCGAAACGCTCATACCGCTGAGGAATTGTGTTTTCGTTCTACACAGCCGCTGCCTCTTGCTGCTTCCCACCCATTCGTTACATGCAAGCCTTTACGAGACCGACCAAGTAGAGATTGGGAATCAAGACCACACACTTTGTGCATTCGAAATCGAAGGCAGGGCGTCCCTCGCCGCATTTGCTACGATGGCGATTTGCTACTTCTGCAGAAGCGGCGGCGTCGACGACGACGACGACGACGACGACGCTCGCGAGAGGCTCTGTGATATTTGAAAAACACATGTAAAAAATATAATTCAGACTGCCGCCTCCCACCCTACGCTGTACCGCTTTGGAAAATGCTTTATCTGCGACATTCGCCTCAATCACATCTGAGAGTAATTCTAAATAAAACACCTGTTGCTAATTGTTCGTCGTTCCAGACACTGCTTGCTATACGGCCACGACGCGCAACTGATTTCGAAAATTCGTTTGCCTCCTGTGAGGATCGAACTCACGACCCCTGGTTTACTAGACCAGTGCTCTGCCACTGAGCTAAAGAGGCGCGGCCTAGCGGTAGTTTTGCGTACTTCGTGCTTACGCTCGTCTGGATCATCAGGCTTAAGCTGACAACACTTCATATTACCGACTAATATTTGCAGCTATGGCGCACCATTACTGCTTGGCTACACATCTCACACGTAACCGATGTGCTCTCCAACCAACACCACTTACATTTCAGAACATGTCTTTGACACATGTCTACGAAATCACCTTCACCTTCAGATACACTTCCTTGCGACTGATGGAGACGTAGGCAAAGTTTTAAGTTGCTATTTCCATTACGTCACATTGATCAGAGAAACGGTAATTTACATCTGCAGCGGAACAAAATTACGTTCCGCCCAGCGTGGGGCTCGAACCCACGACCCTGAGATTAAGAGTCTCATGCTCTACCGACTGAGCTAGCCGGGCTGCGTCGGTGACTACGTGTCGGGTTGCACGACACACAGTTCTCGTTTCGGTGGGGTGGTCCCATACAGAATCTCTCCATGCTGCCTAATGTTTTCCTAGCGTCACACACGTCACGTACTTCAGTTTTATTTCATAATCATTTCTGAGAGGTACAGGAATTGCATGAAAACCTGCAGCGCTAGTGGTGTCAAAATTAACACACATATTTGATTTGACTCAGAAGCCGAACGGGTTACTTTCCGACGCTGTCTTAGATGCGCAAATGCCAGCCAAAACTCGCGGTGACGGCACTCAGCCGACCATTTCGCTAGATAACACCGTTCTGGCTGTGTGTGTATCAAGCTCAAGTGCATCTCCAAGCAGGAAATGGACAACAGCAACATTCAGACGATTTCGTACTGCTCAATAGCTACACTAAAACGGTGTGTTTCTTTTGCAGAATTGGAAAAACACGACCGTGACAGGATTCGAACCTGCAATCTTCGGATCCGAAGTCCGACGCCTTATCCATTAGGCCACACGGTCACTGGCCGCCAAGTATTCCTTACATTCGTGTCATCTCGAAACGCTCATACCGCTGAGGAATTGTGTTTTCGTTCTACACAGCCGCTGCCTCTTGCTGCTTCCCACCCATTCGTTACATGCAAGCCTTTACGAGACCGACCAAGTAGAGATTGGGAATCAAGACCACACACTTTGTGCATTCGAAATCGAAGGCAGGGCGTCCCTCGCCGCATTTGCTACGATGGCGATTTGCTACTTCTGCAGAAGCGGCGGCGTCGACGACGACGACGACGACGCTCGCGAGAGGCTCTGTGATATTTGAAAAACACATGTAAAAAATATAATTCAGACTGCCGCCTCCCACCCTACGCTGTACCGCTTTGGAAAATGCTTTATCTGCGACATTCGCCTCAATCACATCTGAGAGTAATTCTAAATAAAACACCTGTTGCTAATTGTTCGTCGTTCCAGACACTGCTTGCTATACGGCCACGACGCGCAACTGATTTCGAAAATTCGTTTGCCTCCTGTGAGGATCGAACTCACGACCCCTGGTTTACTAGACCAGTGCTCTGCCACTGAGCTAAAGAGGCGCGGCCTAGCGGTAGTTTTGCGTACTTCGTGCTTACGCTCGTCTGGATCATCAGGCTTAAGCTGACAACACTTCATATTACCGACTAATATTTGCAGCTATGGCGCACCATTACTGCTTGGCTACACATCTCACACGTAACCGATGTGCTCTCCAACCAACACCACTTACATTTCAGAACATGTCTTTGACACATGTCTACGAAATCACCTTCACCTTCAGATACACTTCCTTGCGACTGATGGAGACGTAGGCAAAGTTTTAAGTTGCTATTTCCATTACGTCACATTGATCAGAGAAACGGTAATTTACATCTGCAGCGGAACAAAATTACGTTCCGCCCAGCGTGGGGCTCGAACCCACGACCCTGAGATTAAGAGTCTCATGCTCTACCGACTGAGCTAGCCGGGCTGCGTCGGTGACTACGTGTCGGGTCGCACGACACACAGTTCTCGTTTCGGTGGGGTGGTCCCATACAGAATCTCTCCATGCTGCCTAATGTTTTCCTAGCGTCACACACGTCACGTACTTCAGTTTTATTTCATAATCATTTCTGAGAGGTACAGGAATTGCATGAAAACCTGCAGCGCTAGTGGTGTCAAAATTAACACACATATTTGATTTGACTCAGAAGCCGAACGGGTTACTTTCCGACGCTGTCTTAGATGCGCAAATGCCAGCCAAAACTCGCGGTGACGGCACTCAGCCGACCATTTCGCTAGATAACACCGTTCTGGCTGTGTGTGTATCAAGCTCAAGTGCATCTCCAAGCAGGAAATGGACAACAGCAACATTCAGACGATTTCGTACTGCTCAATAGCTACACTAAAACGGTGTGTTTCTTTTGCAGAATTGGAAAAACACGACCGTGACAGGATTCGAACCTGCAATCTTCGGATCCGAAGTCCGACGCCTTATCCATTAGGCCACACGGTCACTGGCCGCCAAGTATTCCTTACATTCGTGTCATCTCGAAACGCTCATACCGCTGAGGAATTGTGTTTTCGTTTTACACAGCCGCTGCCTCTTGCTGCTTCCCACCCATTCGTTACATGCAAGCCTTTACGAGACCGACCAAGTAGAGATTGGGAATCAAGACCACACACTTTGTGCATTCGAAATCGAAGGCAGGGCGTCCCTCGCCGCATTTGCTACGATGGCGATTTGCTACTTCTGCAGAAGCGGCGGCGTCGACGACGACGACGACGACGACGCTCGCGAGAGGCTCTGTGATATTTGAAAAACACATGTAAAAAATATAATTCAGACTGCCGCCTCCCACCCTACGCTGTACCGCTTTGGAAAATGCTTTATCTGCGACATTCGCCTCAATCACATCTGAGAGTAATTCTAAATAAAACACCTGTTGCTAATTGTTCGTCGTTCCAGACACTGCTTGCTATACGGCCACGACGCGCAACTGATTTCGAAAATTCGTTTGCCTCCTGTGAGGATCGAACTCACGACCCCTGGTTTACTAGACCAGTGCTCTGCCACTGAGCTAAAGAGGCGCGGCCTAGCGGTAGTTTTGCGTACTTCGTGCTTACGCTCGTCTGGATCATCAGGCTTAAGCTGACAACACTTCATATTACCGACTAATATTTGCAGCTATGGCGCACCATTACTGCTTGGCTACACATCTCACACGTAACCGATGTGCTCTCCAACCAACACCACTTACATTTCAGAACATGTCTTTGACACATGTCTACGAAATCACCTTCACCTTCAGATACACTTCCTTGCGACTGATGGAGACGTAGGCAAAGTTTTAAGTTGCTATTTCCATTACGTCACATTGATCAGAGAAACGGTAATTTACATCTGCAGCGGAACAAAATTACGTTCCGCCCAGCGTGGGGCTCGAACCCACGACCCTGAGATTAAGAGTCTCATGCTCTACCGACTGAGCTAGCCGGGCTGCGTCGGTGACTACGTGTCGGGTCGCACGACACACAGTTCTCGTTTCGGTGGGGTGGTCCCATACAGAATCTCTCCATGCTGCCTAATGTTTTCCTAGCGTCACACACGTCACGTACTTCAGTTTTATTTCATAATCATTTCTGAGAGGTACAGGAATTGCATGAAAACCTGCAGCGCTAGTGGTGTCAAAATTAACACACATATTTGATTTGACTCAGAAGCCGAACGGGTTACTTTCCGACGCTGTCTTAGATGCGCAAATGCCAGCCAAAACTCGCGGTGACGGCACTCAGCCGACCATTTCGCTAGATAACACCGTTCTGGCTGTGTGTGTATCAAGCTCAAGTGCATCTCCAAGCAGGAAATGGACAACAGCAACATTCAGACGATTTCGTACTGCTCAATAGCTACACTAAAACGGTGTGTTTCTTTTGCAGAATTGGAAAAACACGACCGTGACAGGATTCGAACCTGCAATCTTCGGATCCGAAGTCCGACGCCTTATCCATTAGGCCACACGGTCACTGGCCGCCAAGTATTCCTTACATTCGTGTCATCTCGAAACGCTCATACCGCTGAGGAATTGTGTTTTCGTTCTACACAGCCGCTGCCTCTTGCTGCTTCCCACCCATTCGTTACATGCAAGCCTTTACGAGACCGACCAAGTAGAGATTGGGAATCAAGACCACACACTTTGTGCATTCGAAATCGAAGGCAGGGCGTCCCTCGCCGCATTTGCTACGATGGCGATTTGCTACTTCTGCAGAAGCGGCGGCGTCGACGACGACGACGACGACGCTCGCGAGAGGCTCTGTGATATTTGAAAAACACATGTAAAAAATATAATTCAGACTGCCGCCTCCCACCCTACGCTGTACCGCTTTGGAAAATGCTTTATCTGCGACATTCGCCTCAATCACATCTGAGAGTAATTCTAAATAAAACACCTGTTGCTAATTGTTCGTCGTTCCAGACACTGCTTGCTATACGGCCACGACGCGCAACTGATTTCGAAAATTCGTTTGCCTCCTGTGAGGATCGAACTCACGACCCCTGGTTTACTAGACCAGTGCTCTGCCACTGAGCTAAAGAGGCGCGGCCTAGCGGTAGTTTTGCGTACTTCGTGCTTACGCTCGTCTGGATCATCAGGCTTAAGCTGACAACACTTCATATTACCGACTAATATTTGCAGCTATGGCGCACCATTACTGCTTGGCTACACATCTCACACGTAACCGATGTGCTCTCCAACCAACACCACTTACATTTCAGAACATGTCTTTGACACATGTCTACGAAATCACCTTCACCTTCAGATACACTTCCTTGCGACTGATGGAGACGTAGGCAAAGTTTTAAGTTGCTATTTCCATTACGTCACATTGATCAGAGAAACGGTAATTTACATCTGCAGCGGAACAAAATTACGTTCCGCCCAGCGTGGGGCTCGAACCCACGACCCTGAGATTAAGAGTCTCATGCTCTACCGACTGAGCTAGCCGGGCTGCGTCGGTGACTACGTGTCGGGTCGCACGACACACAGTTCTCGTTTCGGTGGGGTGGTCCCATACAGAATCTCTCCATGCTGCCTAATGTTTTCCTAGCGTCACACACGTCACGTACTTCAGTTTTATTTCATAATCATTTCTGAGAGGTACAGGAATTGCATGAAAACCTGCAGCGCTAGTGGTGTCAAAATTAACACACATATTTGATTTGACTCAGAAGCCGAACGGGTTACTTTCCGACGCTGTCTTAGATGCGCAAATGCCAGCCAAAACTCGCGGTGACGGCACTCAGCCGACCATTTCGCTAGATAACACCGTTCTGGCTGTGTGTGTATCAAGCTCAAGTGCATCTCCAAGCAGGAAATGGACAACAGCAACATTCAGACGATTTCGTACTGCTCAATAGCTACACTAAAACGGTGTGTTTCTTTTGCAGAATTGGAAAAACACGACCGTGACAGGATTCGAACCTGCAATCTTCGGATCCGAAGTCCGACGCCTTATCCATTAGGCCACACGGTCACTGGCCGCCAAGTATTCCTTACATTCGTGTCATCTCGAAACGCTCATACCGCTGAGGAATTGTGTTTTCGTTTTACACAGCCGCTGCCTCTTGCTGCTTCCCACCCATTCGTTACATGCAAGCCTTTACGAGACCGACCAAGTAGAGATTGGGAATCAAGACCACACACTTTGTGCATTCGAAATCGAAGGCAGGGCGTCCCTCGCCGCATTTGCTACGATGGCGATTTGCTACTTCTGCAGAAGCGGCGGCGTCGTCGACGACGACGACGACGACGCTCGCGAGAGGCTCTGTGATATTTGAAAAACACATGTAAAAAATATAATTCAGACTGCCGCCTCCCACCCTACGCTGTACCGCTTTGGAAAATGCTTTATCTGCGACATTCGCCTCAATCACATCTGAGAGTAATTCTAAATAAAACACCTGTTGCTAATTGTTCGTCGTTCCAGACACTGCTTGCTATACGGCCACGACGCGCAACTGATTTCGAAAATTCGTTTGCCTCCTGTGAGGATCGAACTCACGACCCCTGGTTTACTAGACCAGTGCTCTGCCACTGAGCTAAAGAGGCGCGGCCTAGCGGTAGTTTTGCGTACTTCGTGCTTACGCTCGTCTGGATCATCAGGCTTAAGCTGACAACACTTCATATTACCGACTAATATTTGCAGCTATGGCGCACCATTACTGCTTGGCTACACATCTCACACGTAACCGATGTGCTCTCCAACCAACACCACTTACATTTCAGAACATGTCTTTGACACATGTCTACGAAATCACCTTCACCTTCAGATACACTTCCTTGCGACTGATGGAGACGTAGGCAAAGTTTTAAGTTGCTATTTCCATTACGTCACATTGATCAGAGAAACGGTAATTTACATCTGCAGCGGAACAAAATTACGTTCCGCCCAGCGTGGGGCTCGAACCCACGACCCTGAGATTAAGAGTCTCATGCTCTACCGACTGAGCTAGCCGGGCTGCGTCGGTGACTACGTGTCGGGTCGCACGACACACAGTTCTCGTTTCGGTGGGGTGGTCCCATACAGAATCTCTCCATGCTGCCTAATGTTTTCCTAGCGTCACACACGTCACGTACTTCAGTTTTATTTCATAATCATTTCTGAGAGGTACAGGAATTGCATGAAAACCTGCAGCGCTAGTGGTGTCAAAATTAACACACATATTTGATTTGACTCAGAAGCCGAACGGGTTACTTTCCGACGCTGTCTTAGATGCGCAAATGCCAGCCAAAACTCGCGGTGACGGCACTCAGCCGACCATTTCGCTAGATAACACCGTTCTGGCTGTGTGTGTATCAAGCTCAAGTGCATCTCCAAGCAGGAAATGGACAACAGCAACATTCAGACGATTTCGTACTGCTCAATAGCTACACTAAAACGGTGTGTTTCTTTTGCAGAATTGGAAAAACACGACCGTGACAGGATTCGAACCTGCAATCTTCGGATCCGAAGTCCGACGCCTTATCCATTAGGCCACACGGTCACTGGCCGCCAAGTATTCCTTACATTCGTGTCATCTCGAAACGCTCATACCGCTGAGGAATTGTGTTTTCGTTCTACACAGCCGCTGCCTCTTGCTGCTTCCCACCCATTCGTTACATGCAAGCCTTTACGAGACCGACCAAGTAGAGATTGGGAATCAAGACCACACACTTTGTGCATTCGAAATCGAAGGCAGGGCGTCCCTCGCCGCATTTGCTACGATGGCGATTTGCTACTTCTGCAGAAGCGGCGGCGTCGACGACGACGACGACGACGCTCGCGAGAGGCTCTGTGATATTTGAAAAACACATGTAAAAAATATAATTCAGACTGCCGCCTCCCACCCTACGCTGTACCGCTTTGGAAAATGCTTTATCTGCGACATTCGCCTCAATCACATCTGAGAGTAATTCTAAATAAAACACCTGTTGCTAATTGTTCGTCGTTCCAGACACTGCTTGCTATACGGCCACGACGCGCAACTGATTTCGAAAATTCGTTTGCCTCCTGTGAGGATCGAACTCACGACCCCTGGTTTACTAGACCAGTGCTCTGCCACTGAGCTAAAGAGGCGCGGCCTAGCGGTAGTTTTGCGTACTTCGTGCTTACGCTCGTCTGGATCATCAGGCTTAAGCTGACAACACTTCATATTACCGACTAATATTTGCAGCTATGGCGCACCATTACTGCTTGGCTACACATCTCACACGTAACCGATGTGCTCTCCAACCAACACCACTTACATTTCAGAACATGTCTTTGACACATGTCTACGAAATCACCTTCACCTTCAGATACACTTCCTTGCGACTGATGGAGACGTAGGCAAAGTTTTAAGTTGCTATTTCCATTACGTCACATTGATCAGAGAAACGGTAATTTACATCTGCAGCGGAACAAAATTACGTTCCGCCCAGCGTGGGGCTCGAACCCACGACCCTGAGATTAAGAGTCTCATGCTCTACCGACTGAGCTAGCCGGGCTGCGTCGGTGACTACGTGTCGGGTCGCACGACACACAGTTCTCGTTTCGGTGGGGTGGTCCCATACAGAATCTCTCCATGCTGCCTAATGTTTTCCTAGCGTCACACACGTCACGTACTTCAGTTTTATTTCATAA
The DNA here is from genome assembly GCF_021461395.2 of Schistocerca americana. Taxonomy (NCBI): domain Eukaryota; kingdom Metazoa; phylum Arthropoda; class Insecta; order Orthoptera; family Acrididae; genus Schistocerca; species Schistocerca americana. The sequence continues at coordinate 433,361 of NW_025725554.1, forward strand.
TCATTTCTGAGAGGTACAGGAATTGCATGAAAACCTGCAGCGCTAGTGGTGTCAAAATTAACACACATATTTGATTTGACTCAGAAGCCGAACGGGTTACTTTCCGACGCTGTCTTAGATGCGCAAATGCCAGCCAAAACTCGCGGTGACGGCACTCAGCCGACCATTTCGCTAGATAACACCGTTCTGGCTGTGTGTGTATCAAGCTCAAGTGCATCTCCAAGCAGGAAATGGACAACAGCAACATTCAGACGATTTCGTACTGCTCAATAGCTACACTAAAACGGTGTGTTTCTTTTGCAGAATTGGAAAAACACGACCGTGACAGGATTCGAACCTGCAATCTTCGGATCCGAAGTCCGACGCCTTATCCATTAGGCCACACGGTCACTGGCCGCCAAGTATTCCTTACATTCGTGTCATCTCGAAACGCTCATACCGCTGAGGAATTGTGTTTTCGTTCTACACAGCCGCTGCCTCTTGCTGCTTCCCACCCATTCGTTACATGCAAGAATTTACGAGACCGACCAAGTAGAGATTGGGAATCAAGACCACACACTTTGTGCATTCGAAATCGAAGGCAGGGCGTCCCTCGCCGCATTTGCTACGATGGCGATTTGCTACTTCTGCAGAAGCGGCGGCGTCGACGACGACGACGACGACGACGACGCTCGCGAGAGGCTCTGTGATATTTGAAAAACACATGTAAAAAATATAATTCAGACTGCCGCCTCCCACCCTACGCTGTACCGCTTTGGAAAATGCTTTATCTGCGACATTCGCCTCAATCACATCTGAGAGTAATTCTAAATAAAACACCTGTTGCTAATTGTTCGTCGTTCCAGACACTGCTTGCTATACGGCCACGACGCGCAACTGATTTCGAAAATTCGTTTGCCTCCTGTGAGGATCGAACTCACGACCCCTGGTTTACTAGACCAGTGCTCTGCCACTGAGCTAAAGAGGCGCGGCCTAGCGGTAGTTTTGCGTACTTCGTGCTTACGCTCGTCTGGATCATCAGGCTTAAGCTGACAACACTTCATATTACCGACTAATATTTGCAGCTATGGCGCACCATTACTGCTTGGCTACACATCTCACACGTAACCGATGTGCTCTCCAACCAACACCACTTACATTTCAGAACATGTCTTTGACACATGTCTACGAAATCACCTTCACCTTCAGATACACTTCCTTGCGACTGATGGAGACGTAGGCAAAGTTTTAAGTTGCTATTTCCATTACGTCACATTGATCAGAGAAACGGTAATTTACATCTGCAGCGGAACAAAATTACGTTCCGCCCAGCGTGGGGCTCGAACCCACGACCCTGAGATTAAGAGTCTCATGCTCTACCGACTGAGCTAGCCGGGCTGCGTCGGTGACTACGTGTCGGGTCGCACGACACACAGTTCTCGTTTCGGTGGGGTGGTCCCATACAGAATCTCTCCATGCTGCCTAATGTTTTCCTAGCGTCACACACGTCACGTACTTCAGTTTTATTTCATAATCATTTCTGAGAGGTACAGGAATTGCATGAAAACCTGCAGCGCTAGTGGTGTCAAAATTAACACACATATTTGATTTGACTCAGAAGCCGAACGGGTTACTTTCCGACGCTGTCTTAGATGCGCAAATGCCAGCCAAAACTCGCGGTGACGGCACTCAGCCGACCATTTCGCTAGATAACACCGTTCTGGCTGTGTGTGTATCAAGCTCAAGTGCATCTCCAAGCAGGAAATGGACAACAGCAACATTCAGACGATTTCGTACTGCTCAATAGCTACACTAAAACGGTGTGTTTCTTTTGCAGAATTGGAAAAACACGACCGTGACAGGATTCGAACCTGCAATCTTCGGATCCGAAGTCCGACGCCTTATCCATTAGGCCACACGGTCACTGGCCGCCAAGTATTCCTTACATTCGTGTCATCTCGAAACGCTCATACCGCTGAGGAATTGTGTTTTCGTTCTACACAGCCGCTGCCTCTTGCTGCTTCCCACCCATTCGTTACATGCAAGCCTTTACGAGACCGACCAAGTAGAGATTGGGAATCAAGACCACACACTTTGTGCATTCGAAATCGAAGGCAGGGCGTCCCTCGCCGCATTTGCTACGATGGCGATTTGCTACTTCTGCAGAAGCGGCGGCGTCGACGACGACGACGACGACGCTCGCGAGAGGCTCTGTGATATTTGAAAAACACATGTAAAAAATATAATTCAGACTGCCGCCTCCCACCCTACGCTGTACCGCTTTGGAAAATGCTTTATCTGCGACATTCGCCTCAATCACATCTGAGAGTAATTCTAAATAAAACACCTGTTGCTAATTGTTCGTCGTTCCAGACACTGCTTGCTATACGGCCACGACGCGCAACTGATTTCGAAAATTCGTTTGCCTCCTGTGAGGATCGAACTCACGACCCCTGGTTTACTAGACCAGTGCTCTGCCACTGAGCTAAAGAGGCGCGGCCTAGCGGTAGTTTTGCGTACTTCGTGCTTACGCTCGTCTGGATCATCAGGCTTAAGCTGACAACACTTCATATTACCGACTAATATTTGCAGCTATGGCGCACCATTACTGCTTGGCTACACATCTCACACGTAACCGATGTGCTCTCCAACCAACACCACTTACATTTCAGAACATGTCTTTGACACATGTCTACGAAATCACCTTCACCTTCAGATACACTTCCTTGCGACTGATGGAGACGTAGGCAAAGTTTTAAGTTGCTATTTCCATTACGTCACATTGATCAGAGAAACGGTAATTTACATCTGCAGCGGAACAAAATTACGTTCCGCCCAGCGTGGGGCTCGAACCCACGACCCTGAGATTAAGAGTCTCATGCTCTACCGACTGAGCTAGCCGGGCTGCGTCGGTGACTACGTGTCGGGTCGCACGACACACAGTTCTCGTTTCGGTGGGGTGGTCCCATACAGAATCTCTCCATGCTGCCTAATGTTTTCCTAGCGTCACACACGTCACGTACTTCAGTTTTATTTCATAATCATTTCTGAGAGGTACAGGAATTGCATGAAAACCTGCAGCGCTAGTGGTGTCAAAATTAACACACATATTTGATTTGACTCAGAAGCCGAACGGGTTACTTTCCGACGCTGTCTTAGATGCGCAAATGCCAGCCAAAACTCGCGGTGACGGCACTCAGCCGACCATTTCGCTAGATAACACCGTTCTGGCTGTGTGTGTATCAAGCTCAAGTGCATCTCCAAGCAGGAAATGGACAACAGCAACATTCAGACGATTTCGTACTGCTCAATAGCTACACTAAAACGGTGTGTTTCTTTTGCAGAATTGGAAAAACACGACCGTGACAGGATTCGAACCTGCAATCTTCGGATCCGAAGTCCGACGCCTTATCCATTAGGCCACACGGTCACTGGCCGCCAAGTATTCCTTACATTCGTGTCATCTCGAAACGCTCATACCGCTGAGGAATTGTGTTTTCGTTCTACACAGCCGCTGCCTCTTGCTGCTTCCCACCCATTCGTTACATGCAAGAATTTACGAGACCGACCAAGTAGAGATTGGGAATCAAGACCACACACTTTGTGCATTCGAAATCGAAGGCAGGGCGTCCCTCGCCGCATTTGCTACGATGGCGATTTGCTACTTCTGCAGAAGCGGCGGCGTCGACGACGACGACGACGACGACGACGCTCGCGAGAGGCTCTGTGATATTTGAAAAACACATGTAAAAAATATAATTCAGACTGCCGCCTCCCACCCTACGCTGTACCGCTTTGGAAAATGCTTTATCTGCGACATTCGCCTCAATCACATCTGAGAGTAATTCTAAATAAAACACCTGTTGCTAATTGTTCGTCGTTCCAGACACTGCTTGCTATACGGCCACGACGCGCAACTGATTTCGAAAATTCGTTTGCCTCCTGTGAGGATCGAACTCACGACCCCTGGTTTACTAGACCAGTGCTCTGCCACTGAGCTAAAGAGGCGCGGCCTAGCGGTAGTTTTGCGTACTTCGTGCTTACGCTCGTCTGGATCATCAGGCTTAAGCTGACAACACTTCATATTACCGACTAATATTTGCAGCTATGGCGCACCATTACTGCTTGGCTACACATCTCACACGTAACCGATGTGCTCTCCAACCAACACCACTTACATTTCAGAACATGTCTTTGACACATGTCTACGAAATCACCTTCACCTTCAGATACACTTCCTTGCGACTGATGGAGACGTAGGCAAAGTTTTAAGTTGCTATTTCCATTACGTCACATTGATCAGAGAAACGGTAATTTACATCTGCAGCGGAACAAAATTACGTTCCGCCCAGCGTGGGGCTCGAACCCACGACCCTGAGATTAAGAGTCTCATGCTCTACCGACTGAGCTAGCCGGGCTGCGTCGGTGACTACGTGTCGGGTCGCACGACACACAGTTCTCGTTTCGGTGGGGTGGTCCCATACAGAATCTCTCCATGCTGCCTAATGTTTTCCTAGCGTCACACACGTCACGTACTTCAGTTTTATTTCATAATCATTTCTGAGAGGTACAGGAATTGCATGAAAACCTGCAGCGCTAGTGGTGTCAAAATTAACACACATATTTGATTTGACTCAGAAGCCGAACGGGTTACTTTCCGACGCTGTCTTAGATGCGCAAATGCCAGCCAAAACTCGCGGTGACGGCACTCAGCCGACCATTTCGCTAGATAACACCGTTCTGGCTGTGTGTGTATCAAGCTCAAGTGCATCTCCAAGCAGGAAATGGACAACAGCAACATTCAGACGATTTCGTACTGCTCAATAGCTACACTAAAACGGTGTGTTTCTTTTGCAGAATTGGAAAAACACGACCGTGACAGGATTCGAACCTGCAATCTTCGGATCCGAAGTCCGACGCCTTATCCATTAGGCCACACGGTCACTGGCCGCCAAGTATTCCTTACATTCGTGTCATCTCGAAACGCTCATACCGCTGAGGAATTGTGTTTTCGTTCTACACAGCCGCTGCCTCTTGCTGCTTCCCACCCATTCGTTACATGCAAGCCTTTACGAGACCGACCAAGTAGAGATTGGGAATCAAGACCACACACTTTGTGCATTCGAAATCGAAGGCAGGGCGTCCCTCGCCGCATTTGCTACGATGGCGATTTGCTACTTCTGCAGAAGCGGCGGCGTCGACGACGACGACGACGACGCTCGCGAGAGGCTCTGTGATATTTGAAAAACACATGTAAAAAATATAATTCAGACTGCCGCCTCCCACCCTACGCTGTACCGCTTTGGAAAATGCTTTATCTGCGACATTCGCCTCAATCACATCTGAGAGTAATTCTAAATAAAACACCTGTTGCTAATTGTTCGTCGTTCCAGACACTGCTTGCTATACGGCCACGACGCGCAACTGATTTCGAAAATTCGTTTGCCTCCTGTGAGGATCGAACTCACGACCCCTGGTTTACTAGACCAGTGCTCTGCCACTGAGCTAAAGAGGCGCGGCCTAGCGGTAGTTTTGCGTACTTCGTGCTTACGCTCGTCTGGATCATCAGGCTTAAGCTGACAACACTTCATATTACCGACTAATATTTGCAGCTATGGCGCACCATTACTGCTTGGCTACACATCTCACACGTAACCGATGTGCTCTCCAACCAACACCACTTACATTTCAGAACATGTCTTTGACACATGTCTACGAAATCACCTTCACCTTCAGATACACTTCCTTGCGACTGATGGAGACGTAGGCAAAGTTTTAAGTTGCTATTTCCATTACGTCACATTGATCAGAGAAACGGTAATTTACATCTGCAGCGGAACAAAATTACGTTCCGCCCAGCGTGGGGCTCGAACCCACGACCCTGAGATTAAGAGTCTCATGCTCTACCGACTGAGCTAGCCGGGCTGCGTCGGTGACTACGTGTCGGGTCGCACGACACACAGTTCTCGTTTCGGTGGGGTGGTCCCATACAGAATCTCTCCATGCTGCCTAATGTTTTCCTAGCGTCACACACGTCACGTACTTCAGTTTTATTTCATAATCATTTCTGAGAGGTACAGGAATTGCATGAAAACCTGCAGCGCTAGTGGTGTCAAAATTAACACACATATTTGATTTGACTCAGAAGCCGAACGGGTTACTTTCCGACGCTGTCTTAGATGCGCAAATGCCAGCCAAAACTCGCGGTGACGGCACTCAGCCGACCATTTCGCTAGATAACACCGTTCTGGCTGTGTGTGTATCAAGCTCAAGTGCATCTCCAAGCAGGAAATGGACAACAGCAACATTCAGACGATTTCGTACTGCTCAATAGCTACACTAAAACGGTGTGTTTCTTTTGCAGAATTGGAAAAACACGACCGTGACAGGATTCGAACCTGCAATCTTCGGATCCGAAGTCCGACGCCTTATCCATTAGGCCACACGGTCACTGGCCGCCAAGTACTCCTTACATTCGTGTCATCTCGAAACGCTCATACCGCTGAGGAATTGTGTTTTCGTTCTACACAGCCGCTGCCTCTTGCTGCTTCCCACCCATTCGTTACATGCAAGAATTTACGAGACCGACCAAGTAGAGATTGGGAATCAAGACCACACACTTTGTGCATTCGAAATCGAAGGCAGGGCGTCCCTCGCCGCATTTGCTACGATGGCGATTTGCTACTTCTGCAGAAGCGGCGGCGTCGACGACGACGACGACGACGACGACGACGCTCGCGAGAGGCTCTGTGATATTTGAAAAACACATGTAAAAAATATAATTCAGACTGCCGCCTCCCACCCTACGCTGTACCGCTTTGGAAAATGCTTTATCTGCGACATTCGCCTCAATCACATCTGAGAGTAATTCTAAATAAAACACCTGTTGCTAATTGTTCGTCGTTCCAGACACTGCTTGCTATACGGCCACGACGCGCAACTGATTTCGAAAATTCGTTTGCCTCCTGTGAGGATCGAACTCACGACCCCTGGTTTACTAGACCAGTGCTCTGCCACTGAGCTAAAGAGGCGCGGCCTAGCGGTAGTTTTGCGTACTTCGTGCTTACGCTCGTCTGGATCATCAGGCTTAAGCTGACAACACTTCATATTACCGACTAATATTTGCAGCTATGGCGCACCATTACTGCTTGGCTACACATCTCACACGTAACCGATGTGCTCTCCAACCAACACCACTTACATTTCAGAACATGTCTTTGACACATGTCTACGAAATCACCTTCACCTTCAGATACACTTCCTTGCGACTGATGGAGACGTAGGCAAAGTTTTAAGTTGCTATTTCCATTACGTCACATTGATCAGAGAAACGGTAATTTACATCTGCAGCGGAACAAAATTACGTTCCGCCCAGCGTGGGGCTCGAACCCACGACCCTGAGATTAAGAGTCTCATGCTCTACCGACTGAGCTAGCCGGGCTGCGTCGGTGACTACGTGTCGGGTCGCACGACACACAGTTCTCGTTTCGGTGGGGTGGTCCCATACAGAATCTCTCCATGCTGCCTAATGTTTTCCTAGCGTCACACACGTCACGTACTTCAGTTTTATTTCATAATCATTTCTGAGAGGTACAGGAATTGCATGAAAACCTGCAGCGCTAGTGGTGTCAAAATTAACACACATATTTGATTTGACTCAGAAGCCGAACGGGTTACTTTCCGACGCTGTCTTAGATGCGCAAATGCCAGCCAAAACTCGCGGTGACGGCACTCAGCCGACCATTTCGCTAGATAACACCGTTCTGGCTGTGTGTGTATCAAGCTCAAGTGCATCTCCAAGCAGGAAATGGACAACAGCAACATTCAGACGATTTCGTACTGCTCAATAGCTACACTAAAACGGTGTGTTTCTTTTGCAGAATTGGAAAAACACGACCGTGACAGGATACGAACCTGCAATCTTCGGATCCGAAGTCCGACGCCTTATCCATTAGGCCACACGGTCACTGGCCGCCAAGTATTCCTTACATTCGTGTCATCTCGAAACGCTCATACCGCTGAGGAATTGTGTTTTCGTTCTACACAGCCGCTGCCTCTTGCTGCTTCCCACCCATTCGTTACATGCAAGCCTTTACGAGACCGACCAAGTAGAGATTGGGAATCAAGACCACACACTTTGTGCATTCGAAATCGAAGGCAGGGCGTCCCTCGCCGCATTTGCTACGATGGCGATTTGCTACTTCTGCAGAAGCGGCGGCGTCGACGACGACGACGACGACGCTCGCGAGAGGCTCTGTGATATTTGAAAAACACATGTAAAAAATATAATTCAGACTGCCGCCTCCCACCCTACGCTGTACCGCTTTGGAAAATGCTTTATCTGCGACATTCGCCTCAATCACATCTGAGAGTAATTCTAAATAAAACACCTGTTGCTAATTGTTCGTCGTTCCAGACACTGCTTGCTATACGGCCACGACGCGCAACTGATTTCGAAAATTCGTTTGCCTCCTGTGAGGATCGAACTCACGACCCCTGGTTTACTAGACCAGTGCTCTGCCACTGAGCTAAAGAGGCGCGGCCTAGCGGTAGTTTTGCGTACTTCGTGCTTACGCTCGTCTGGATCATCAGGCTTAAGCTGACAACACTTCATATTACCGACTAATATTTGCAGCTATGGCGCACCATTACTGCTTGGCTACACATCTCACACGTAACCGATGTGCTCTCCAACCAACACCACTTACATTTCAGAACATGTCTTTGACACATGTCTACGAAATCACCTTCACCTTCAGATACACTTCCTTGCGACTGATGGAGACGTAGGCAAAGTTTTAAGTTGCTATTTCCATTACGTCACATTGATCAGAGAAACGGTAATTTACATCTGCAGCGGAACAAAATTACGTTCCGCCCAGCGTGGGGCTCGAACCCACGACCCTGAGATTAAGAGTCTCATGCTCTACCGACTGAGCTAGCCGGGCTGCGTCGGTGACTACGTGTCGGGTCGCACGACACACAGTTCTCGTTTCGGTGGGGTGGTCCCATACAGAATCTCTCCATGCTGCCTAATGTTTTCCTAGCGTCACACACGTCACGTACTTCAGTTTTATTTCATAATCATTTCTGAGAGGTACAGGAATTGCATGAAAACCTGCAGCGCTAGTGGTGTCAAAATTAACACACATATTTGATTTGACTCAGAAGCCGAACGGGTTACTTTCCGACGCTGTCTTAGATGCGCAAATGCCAGCCAAAACTCGCGGTGACGGCACTCAGCCGACCATTTCGCTAGATAACACCGTTCTGGCTGTGTGTGTATCAAGCTCAAGTGCATCTCCAAGCAGGAAATGGACAACAGCAACATTCAGACGATTTCGTACTGCTCAATAGCTACACTAAAACGGTGTGTTTCTTTTGCAGAATTGGAAAAACACGACCGTGACAGGATTCGAACCTGCAATCTTCGGATCCGAAGTCCGACGCCTTATCCATTAGGCCACACGGTCACTGGCCGCCAAGTATTCCTTACATTCGTGTCATCTCGAAACGCTCATACCGCTGAGGAATTGTGTTTTCGTTCTACACAGCCGCTGCCTCTTGCTGCTTCCCACCCATTCGTTACATGCAAGCCTTTACGAGACCGACCAAGTAGAGATTGGGAATCAAGACCACACACTTTGTGCATTCGAAATCGAAGGCAGGGCGTCCCTCGCCGCATTTGCTACGATGGCGATTTGCTACTTCTGCAGAAGCGGCGGCGTCGACGACGACGACGACGACGCTCGCGAGAGGCTCTGTGATATTTGAAAAACACATGTAAAAAATATAATTCAGACTGCCGCCTCCCACCCTACGCTGTACCGCTTTGGAAAATGCTTTATCTGCGACATTCGCCTCAATCACATCTGAGAGTAATTCTAAATAAAACACCTGTTGCTAATTGTTCGTCGTTCCAGACACTGCTTGCTATACGGCCACGACGCGCAACTGATTTCGAAAATTCGTTTGCCTCCTGTGAGGATCGAACTCACGACCCCTGGTTTACTAGACCAGTGCTCTGCCACTGAGCTAAAGAGGCGCGGCCTAGCGGTAGTTTTGCGTACTTCGTGCTTACGCTCGTCTGGATCATCAGGCTTAAGCTGACAACACTTCATATTACCGACTAATATTTGCAGCTATGGCGCACCATTACTGCTTGGCTACACATCTCACACGTAACCGATGTGCTCTCCAACCAACACCACTTACATTTCAGAACATGTCTTTGACACATGTCTACGAAATCACCTTCACCTTCAGATACACTTCCTTGCGACTGATGGAGACGTAGGCAAAGTTTTAAGTTGCTATTTCCATTACGTCACATTGATCAGAGAAACGGTAATTTACATCTGCAGCGGAACAAAATTACGTTCCGCCCAGCGTGGGGCTCGAACCCACGACCCTGAGATTAAGAGTCTCATGCTCTACCGACTGAGCTAGCCGGGCTGCGTCGGTGACTACGTGTCGGGTCGCACGACACACAGTTCTCGTTTCGGTGGGGTGGTCCCATACAGAATCTCTCCATGCTGCCTAATGTTTTCCTAGCGTCACACACGTCACGTACTTCAGTTTTATTTCATAATCATTTCTGAGAGGTACAGGAATTGCATGAAAACCTGCAGCGCTAGTGGTGTCAAAATTAACACACATATTTGATTTGACTCAGAAGCCGAACGGGTTACTTTCCGACGCTGTCTTAGATGCGCAAATGCCAGCCAAAACTCGCGGTGACGGCACTCAGCCGACCATTTCGCTAGATAACACCGTTCTGGCTGTGTGTGTATCAAGCTCAAGTGCATCTCCAAGCAGGAAATGGACAACAGCAACATTCAGACGATTTCGTACTGCTCAATAGCTACACTAAAACGGTGTGTTTCTTTTGCAGAATTGGAAAAACACGACCGTGACAGGATTCGAACCTGCAATCTTCGGATCCGAAGTCCGACGCCTTATCCATTAGGCCACACGGTCACTGGCCGCCAAGTACTCCTTACATTCGTGTCATCTCGAAACGCTCATACCGCTGAGGAATTGTGTTTTCGTTCTACACAGCCGCTGCCTCTTGCTGCTTCCCACCCATTCGTTACATGCAAGAATTTACGAGACCGACCAAGTAGAGATTGGGAATCAAGACCACACACTTTGTGCATTCGAAATCGAAGGCAGGGCGTCCCTCGCCGCATTTGCTACGATGGCGATTTGCTACTTCTGCAGAAGCGGCGGCGTCGACGACGACGACGACGACGACGCTCGCGAGAGGCTCTGTGATATTTGAAAAACACATGTAAAAAATATAATTCAGACTGCCGCCTCCCACCCTACGCTGTACCGCTTTGGAAAATGCTTTATCTGCGACATTCGCCTCAATCACATCTGAGAGTAATTCTAAATAAAACACCTGTTGCTAATTGTTCGTCGTTCCAGACACTGCTTGCTATACGGCCACGACGCGCAACTGATTTCGAAAATTCGTTTGCCTCCTGTGAGGATCGAACTCACGACCCCTGGTTTACTAGACCAGTGCTCTGCCACTGAGCTAAAGAGGCGCGGCCTAGCGGTAGTTTTGCGTACTTCGTGCTTACGCTCGTCTGGATCATCAGGCTTAAGCTGACAACACTTCATATTACCGACTAATATTTGCAGCTATGGCGCACCATTACTGCTTGGCTACACATCTCACACGTAACCGATGTGCTCTCCAACCAACACCACTTACATTTCAGAACATGTCTTTGACACATGTCTACGAAATCACCTTCACCTTCAGATACACTTCCTTGCGACTGATGGAGACGTAGGCAAAGTTTTAAGTTGCTATTTCCATTACGTCACATTGATCAGAGAAACGGTAATTTACATCTGCAGCGGAACAAAATTACGTTCCGCCCAGCGTGGGGCTCGAACCCACGACCCTGAGATTAAGAGTCTCATGCTCTACCGACTGAGCTAGCCGGGCTGCGTCGGTGACTACGTGTCGGGTCGCACGACACACAGTTCTCGTTTCGGTGGGGTGGTCCCATACAGAATCTCTCCATGCTGCCTAATGTTTTCCTAGCGTCACACACGTCACGTACTTCAGTTTTATTTCATAATCATTTCTGAGAGGTACAGGAATTGCATGAAAACCTGCAGCGCTAGTGGTGTCAAAATTAACACACATATTTGATTTGACTCAGAAGCCGAACGGGTTACTTTCCGACGCTGTCTTAGATGCGCAAATGCCAGCCAAAACTCGCGGTGACGGCACTCAGCCGACCATTTCGCTAGATAACACCGTTCTGGCTGTGTGTGTATCAAGCTCAAGTGCATCTCCAAGCAGGAAATGGACAACAGCAACATTCAGACGATTTCGTACTGCTCAATAGCTACACTAAAACGGTGTGTTTCTTTTGCAGAATTGGAAAAACACGACCGTGACAGGATACGAACCTGCAATCTTCGGATCCGAAGTCCGACGCCTTATCCATTAGGCCACACGGTCACTGGCCGCCAAGTATTCCTTACATTCGTGTCATCTCGAAACGCTCATACCGCTGAGGAATTGTGTTTTCGTTCTACACAGCCGCTGCCTCTTGCTGCTTCCCACCCATTCGTTACATGCAAGCCTTTACGAGACCGACCAAGTAGAGATTGGGAATCAAGACCACACACTTTGTGCATTCGAAATCGAAGGCAGGGCGTCCCTCGCCGCATTTGCTACGATGGCGATTTGCTACTTCTGCAGAAGCGGCGGCGTCGACGACGACGACGACGACGCTCGCGAGAGGCTCTGTGATATTTGAAAAACACATGTAAAAAATATAATTCAGACTGCCGCCTCCCACCCTACGCTGTACCGCTTTGGAAAATGCTTTATCTGCGACATTCGCCTCAATCACATCTGAGAGTAATTCTAAATAAAACACCTGTTGCTAATTGTTCGTCGTTCCAGACACTGCTTGCTATACGGCCACGACGCGCAACTGATTTCGAAAATTCGTTTGCCTCCTGTGAGGATCGAACTCACGACCCCTGGTTTACTAGACCAGTGCTCTGCCACTGAGCTAAAGAGGCGCGGCCTAGCGGTAGTTTTGCGTACTTCGTGCTTACGCTCGTCTGGATCATCAGGCTTAAGCTGACAACACTTCATATTACCGACTAATATTTGCAGCTATGGCGCACCATTACTGCTTGGCTACACATCTCACACGTAACCGATGTGCTCTCCAACCAACACCACTTACATTTCAGAACATGTCTTTGACACATGTCTACGAAATCACCTTCACCTTCAGATACACTTCCTTGCGACTGATGGAGACGTAGGCAAAGTTTTAAGTTGCTATTTCCATTACGTCACATTGATCAGAGAAACGGTAATTTACATCTGCAGCGGAACAAAATTACGTTCCGCCCAGCGTGGGGCTCGAACCCACGACCCTGAGATTAAGAGTCTCATGCTCTACCGACTGAGCTAGCCGGGCTGCGTCGGTGACTACGTGTCGGGTCGCACGACACACAGTTCTCGTTTCGGTGGGGTGGTCCCATACAGAATCTCTCCATGCTGCCTAATGTTTTCCTAGCGTCACACACGTCACGTACTTCAGTTTTATTTCATAATCATTTCTGAGAGGTACAGGAATTGCATGAAAACCTGCAGCGCTAGTGGTGTCAAAATTAACACACATATTTGATTTGACTCAGAAGCCGAACGGGTTACTTTCCGACGCTGTCTTAGATGCGCAAATGCCAGCCAAAACTCGCGGTGACGGCACTCAGCCGACCATTTCGCTAGATAACACCGTTCTGGCTGTGTGTGTATCAAGCTCAAGTGCATCTCCAAGCAGGAAATGGACAACAGCAACATTCAGACGATTTCGTACTGCTCAATAGCTACACTAAAACGGTGTGTTTCTTTTGCAGAATTGGAAAAACACGACCGTGACAGGATTCGAACCTGCAATCTTCGGATCCGAAGTCCGACGCCTTATCCATTAGGCCACACGGTCACTGGCCGCCAAGTATTCCTTACATTCGTGTCATCTCGAAACGCTCATACCGCTGAGGAATTGTGTTTTCGTTCTACACAGCCGCTGCCTCTTGCTGCTTCCCACCCATTCGTTACATGCAAGCCTTTACGAGACCGACCAAGTAGAGATTGGGAATCAAGACCACACACTTTGTGCATTCGAAATCGAAGGCAGGGCGTCCCTCGCCGCATTTGCTACGATGGCGATTTGCTACTTCTGCAGAAGCGGCGGCGTCGACGACGACGACGACGACGCTCGCGAGAGGCTCTGTGATATTTGAAAAACACATGTAAAAAATATAATTCAGACTGCCGCCTCCCACCCTACGCTGTACCGCTTTGGAAAATGCTTTATCTGCGACATTCGCCTCAATCACATCTGAGAGTAATTCTAAATAAAACACCTGTTGCTAATTGTTCGTCGTTCCAGACACTGCTTGCTATACGGCCACGACGCGCAACTGATTTCGAAAATTCGTTTGCCTCCTGTGAGGATCGAACTCACGACCCCTGGTTTACTAGACCAGTGCTCTGCCACTGAGCTAAAGAGGCGCGGCCTAGCGGTAGTTTTGCGTACTTCGTGCTTACGCTCGTCTGGATCATCAGGCTTAAGCTGACAACACTTCATATTACCGACTAATATTTGCAGCTATGGCGCACCATTACTGCTTGGCTACACATCTCACACGTAACCGATGTGCTCTCCAACCAACACCACTTACATTTCAGAACATGTCTTTGACACATGTCTACGAAATCACCTTCACCTTCAGATACACTTCCTTGCGACTGATGGAGACGTAGGCAAAGTTTTAAGTTGCTATTTCCATTACGTCACATTGATCAGAGAAACGGTAATTTACATCTGCAGCGGAACAAAATTACGTTCCGCCCAGCGTGGGGCTCGAACCCACGACCCTGAGATTAAGAGTCTCATGCTCTACCGACTGAGCTAGCCGGGCTGCGTCGGTGACTACGTGTCGGGTCGCACGACACACAGTTCTCGTTTCGGTGGGGTGGTCCCATACAGAATCTCTCCATGCTGCCTAATGTTTTCCTAGCGTCACACACGTCACGTACTTCAGTTTTATTTCATAATCATTTCTGAGAGGTACAGGAATTGCATGAAAACCTGCAGCGCTAGTGGTGTCAAAATTAACACACATATTTGATTTGACTCAGAAGCCGAACGGGTTACTTTCCGACGCTGTCTTAGATGCGCAAATGCCAGCCAAAACTCGCGGTGACGGCACTCAGCCGACCATTTCGCTAGATAACACCGTTCTGGCTGTGTGTGTATCAAGCTCAAGTGCATCTCCAAGCAGGAAATGGACAACAGCAACATTCAGACGATTTCGTACTGCTCAATAGCTACACTAAAACGGTGTGTTTCTTTTGCAGAATTGGAAAAACACGACCGTGACAGGATTCGAACCTGCAATCTTCGGATCCGAAGTCCGACGCCTTATCCATTAGGCCACACGGTCACTGGCCGCCAAGTATTCCTTACATTCGTGTCATCTCGAAACGCTCATACCGCTGAGGAATTGTGTTTTCGTTCTACACAGCCGCTGCCTCTTGCTGCTTCCCACCCATTCGTTACATGCAAGCCTTTACGAGACCGACCAAGTAGAGATTGGGAATCAAGACCACACACTTTGTGCATTCGAAATCGAAGGCAGGGCGTCCCTCGCCGCATTTGCTACGATGGCGATTTGCTACTTCTGCAGAAGCGGCGGCGTCGACGACGACGACGACGACGACGCTCGCGAGAGGCTCTGTGATATTTGAAAAACACATGTAAAAAATATAATTCAGACTGCCGCCTCCCACCCTACGCTGTACCGCTTTGGAAAATGCTTTATCTGCGACATTCGCCTCAATCACATCTGAGAGTAATTCTAAATAAAACACCTGTTGCTAATTGTTCGTCGTTCCAGACACTGCTTGCTATACGGCCACGACGCGCAACTGATTTCGAAAATTCGTTTGCCTCCTGTGAGGATCGAACTCACGACCCCTGGTTTACTAGACCAGTGCTCTGCCACTGAGCTAAAGAGGCGCGGCCTAGCGGTAGTTTTGCGTACTTCGTGCTTACGCTCGTCTGGATCATCAGGCTTAAGCTGACAACACTTCATATTACCGACTAATATTTGCAGCTATGGCGCACCATTACTGCTTGGCTACACATCTCACACGTAACCGATGTGCTCTCCAACCAACACCACTTACATTTCAGAACATGTCTTTGACACATGTCTACGAAATCACCTTCACCTTCAGATACACTTCCTTGCGACTGATGGAGACGTAGGCAAAGTTTTAAGTTGCTATTTCCATTACGTCACATTGATCAGAGAAACGGTAATTTACATCTGCAGCGGAACAAAATTACGTTCCGCCCAGCGTGGGGCTCGAACCCACGACCCTGAGATTAAGAGTCTCATGCTCTACCGACTGAGCTAGCCGGGCTGCGTCGGTGACTACGTGTCGGGTCGCACGACACACAGTTCTCGTTTCGGTGGGGTGGTCCCATACAGAATCTCTCCATGCTGCCTAATGTTTTCCTAGCGTCACACACGTCACGTACTTCAGTTTTATTTCATAATCATTTCTGAGAGGTACAGGAATTGCATGAAAACCTGCAGCGCTAGTGGTGTCAAAATTAACACACATATTTGATTTGACTCAGAAGCCGAACGGGTTACTTTCCGACGCTGTCTTAGATGCGCAAATGCCAGCCAAAACTCGCGGTGACGGCACTCAGCCGACCATTTCGCTAGATAACACCGTTCTGGCTGTGTGTGTATCAAGCTCAAGTGCATCTCCAAGCAGGAAATGGACAACAGCAACATTCAGACGATTTCGTACTGCTCAATAGCTACACTAAAACGGTGTGTTTCTTTTGCAGAATTGGAAAAACACGACCGTGACAGGATTCGAACCTGCAATCTTCGGATCCGAAGTCCGACGCCTTATCCATTAGGCCACACGGTCACTGGCCGCCAAGTATTCCTTACATTCGTGTCATCTCGAAACGCTCATACCGCTGAGGAATTGTGTTTTCGTTCTACACAGCCGCTGCCTCTTGCTGCTTCCCACCCATTCGTTACATGCAAGCCTTTACGAGACCGACCAAGTAGAGATTGGGAATCAAGACCACACACTTTGTGCATTCGAAATCGAAGGCAGGGCGTCCCTCGCCGCATTTGCTACGATGGCGATTTGCTACTTCTGCAGAAGCGGCGGCGTCGACGACGACGACGACGACGACGACGCTCGCGAGAGGCTCTGTGATATTTGAAAAACACATGTAAAAAATATAATTCAGACTGCCGCCTCCCACCCTACGCTGTACCGCTTTGGAAAATGCTTTATCTGCGACATTCGCCTCAATCACATCTGAGAGTAATTCTAAATAAAACACCTGTTGCTAATTGTTCGTCGTTCCAGACACTGCTTGCTATACGGCCACGACGCGCAACTGATTTCGAAAATTCGTTTGCCTCCTGTGAGGATCGAACTCACGACCCCTGGTTTACTAGACCAGTGCTCTGCCACTGAGCTAAAGAGGCGCGGCCTAGCGGTAGTTTTGCGTACTTCGTGCTTACGCTCGTCTGGATCATCAGGCTTAAGCTGACAACACTTCATATTACCGACTAATATTTGCAGCTATGGCGCACCATTACTGCTTGGCTACACATCTCACACGTAACCGATGTGCTCTCCAACCAACACCACTTACATTTCAGAACATGTCTTTGACACATGTCTACGAAATCACCTTCACCTTCAGATACACTTCCTTGCGACTGATGGAGACGTAGGCAAAGTTTTAAGTTGCTATTTCCATTACGTCACATTGATCAGAGAAACGGTAATTTACATCTGCAGCGGAACAAAATTACGTTCCGCCCAGCGTGGGGCTCGAACCCACGACCCTGAGATTAAGAGTCTCATGCTCTACCGACTGAGCTAGCCGGGCTGCGTCGGTGACTACGTGTCGGGTCGCACGACACACAGTTCTCGTTTCGGTGGGGTGGTCCCATACAGAATCTCTCCATGCTGCCTAATGTTTTCCTAGCGTCACACACGTCACGTACTTCAGTTTTATTTCATAATCATTTCTGAGAGGTACAGGAATTGCATGAAAACCTGCAGCGCTAGTGGTGTCAAAATTAACACACATATTTGATTTGACTCAGAAGCCGAACGGGTTACTTTCCGACGCTGTCTTAGATGCGCAAATGCCAGCCAAAACTCGCGGTGACGGCACTCAGCCGACCATTTCGCTAGATAACACCGTTCTGGCTGTGTGTGTATCAAGCTCAAGTGCATCTCCAAGCAGGAAATGGACAACAGCAACATTCAGACGATTTCGTACTGCTCAATAGCTACACTAAAACGGTGTGTTTCTTTTGCAGAATTGGAAAAACACGACCGTGACAGGATTCGAACCTGCAATCTTCGGATCCGAAGTCCGACGCCTTATCCATTAGGCCACACGGTCACTGGCCGCCAAGTATTCCTTACATTCGTGTCATCTCGAAACGCTCATACCGCTGAGGAATTGTGTTTTCGTTCTACACAGCCGCTGCCTCTTGCTGCTTCCCACCCATTCGTTACATGCAAGCCTTTACGAGACCGACCAAGTAGAGATTGGGAATCAAGACCACACACTTTGTGCATTCGAAATCGAAGGCAGGGCGTCCCTCGCCGCATTTGCTACGATGGCGATTTGCTACTTCTGCAGAAGCGGCGGCGTCGACGACGACGACGCTCGCGAGAGGCTCTGTGATATTTGAAAAACACATGTAAAAAATATAATTCAGACTGCCGCCTCCCACCCTACGCTGTACCGCTTTGGAAAATGCTTTATCTGCGACATTCGCCTCAATCACATCTGAGAGTAATTCTAAATAAAACACCTGTTGCTAATTGTTCGTCGTTCCAGACACTGCTTGCTATACGGCCACGACGCGCAACTGATTTCGAAAATTCGTTTGCCTCCTGTGAGGATCGAACTCACGACCCCTGGTTTACTAGACCAGTGCTCTGCCACTGAGCTAAAGAGGCGCGGCCTAGCGGTAGTTTTGCGTACTTCGTGCTTACGCTCGTCTGGATCATCAGGCTTAAGCTGACAACACTTCATATTACCGACTAATATTTGCAGCTATGGCGCACCATTACTGCTTGGCTACACATCTCACACGTAACCGATGTGCTCTCCAACCAACACCACTTACATTTCAGAACATGTCTTTGACACATGTCTACGAAATCACCTTCACCTTCAGATACACTTCCTTGCGACTGATGGAGACGTAGGCAAAGTTTTAAGTTGCTATTTCCATTACGTCACATTGATCAGAGAAACGGTAATTTACATCTGCAGCGGAACAAAATTACGTTCCGCCCAGCGTGGGGCTCGAACCCACGACCCTGAGATTAAGAGTCTCATGCTCTACCGACTGAGCTAGCCGGGCTGCGTCGGTGACTACGTGTCGGGTCGCACGACACACAGTTCTCGTTTCGGTGGGGTGGTCCCATACAGAATCTCTCCATGCTGCCTAATGTTTTCCTAGCGTCACACACGTCACGTACTTCAGTTTTATTTCATAATCATTTCTGAGAGGTACAGGAATTGCATGAAAACCTGCAGCGCTAGTGGTGTCAAAATTAACACACATATTTGATTTGACTCAGAAGCCGAACGGGTTACTTTCCGACGCTGTCTTAGATGCGCAAATGCCAGCCAAAACTCGCGGTGACGGCACTCAGCCGACCATTTCGCTAGATAACACCGTTCTGGCTGTGTGTGTATCAAGCTCAAGTGCATCTCCAAGCAGGAAATGGACAACAGCAACATTCAGACGATTTCGTACTGCTCAATAGCTACACTAAAACGGTGTGTTTCTTTTGCAGAATTGGAAAAACACGACCGTGACAGGATTCGAACCTGCAATCTTCGGATCCGAAGTCCGACGCCTTATCCATTAGGCCACACGGTCACTGGCCGCCAAGTATTCCTTACATTCGTGTCATCTCGAAACGCTCATACCGCTGAGGAATTGTGTTTTCGTTCTACACAGCCGCTGCCTCTTGCTGCTTCCCACCCATTCGTTACATGCAAGCCTTTACGAGACCGACCAAGTAGAGATTGGGAATCAAGACCACACACTTTGTGCATTCGAAATCGAAGGCAGGGCGTCCCTCGCCGCATTTGCTACGATGGCGATTTGCTACTTCTGCAGAAGCGGCGGCGTCGACGACGACGACGACGACGACGACGCTCGCGAGAGGCTCTGTGATATTTGAAAAACACATGTAAAAAATATAATTCAGACTGCCGCCTCCCACCCTACGCTGTACCGCTTTGGAAAATGCTTTATCTGCGACATTCGCCTCAATCACATCTGAGAGTAATTCTAAATAAAACACCTGTTGCTAATTGTTCGTCGTTCCAGACACTGCTTGCTATACGGCCACGACGCGCAACTGATTTCGAAAATTCGTTTGCCTCCTGTGAGGATCGAACTCACGACCCCTGGTTTACTAGACCAGTGCTCTGCCACTGAGCTAAAGAGGCGCGGCCTAGCGGTAGTTTTGCGTACTTCGTGCTTACGCTCGTCTGGATCATCAGGCTTAAGCTGACAACACTTCATATTACCGACTAATATTTGCAGCTATGGCGCACCATTACTGCTTGGCTACACATCTCACACGTAACCGATGTGCTCTCCAACCAACACCACTTACATTTCAGAACATGTCTTTGACACATGTCTACGAAATCACCTTCACCTTCAGATACACTTCCTTGCGACTGATGGAGACGTAGGCAAAGTTTTAAGTTGCTATTTCCATTACGTCACATTGATCAGAGAAACGGTAATTTACATCTGCAGCGGAACAAAATTACGTTCCGCCCAGCGTGGGGCTCGAACCCACGACCCTGAGATTAAGAGTCTCATGCTCTACCGACTGAGCTAGCCGGGCTGCGTCGGTGACTACGTGTCGGGTCGCACGACACACAGTTCTCGTTTCGGTGGGGTGGTCCCATACAGAATCTCTCCATGCTGCCTAATGTTTTCCTAGCGTCACACACGTCACGTACTTCAGTTTTATTTCATAATCATTTCTGAGAGGTACAGGAATTGCATGAAAACCTGCAGCGCTAGTGGTGTCAAAATTAACACACATATTTGATTTGACTCAGAAGCCGAACGGGTTACTTTCCGACGCTGTCTTAGATGCGCAAATGCCAGCCAAAACTCGCGGTGACGGCACTCAGCCGACCATTTCGCTAGATAACACCGTTCTGGCTGTGTGTGTATCAAGCTCAAGTGCATCTCCAAGCAGGAAATGGACAACAGCAACATTCAGACGATTTCGTACTGCTCAATAGCTACACTAAAACGGTGTGTTTCTTTTGCAGAATTGGAAAAACACGACCGTGACAGGATTCGAACCTGCAATCTTCGGATCCGAAGTCCGACGCCTTATCCATTAGGCCACACGGTCACTGGCCGCCAAGTATTCCTTACATTCGTGTCATCTCGAAACGCTCATACCGCTGAGGAATTGTGTTTTCGTTCTACACAGCCGCTGCCTCTTGCTGCTTCCCACCCATTCGTTACATGCAAGCCTTTACGAGACCGACCAAGTAGAGATTGGGAATCAAGACCACACACTTTGTGCATTCGAAATCGAAGGCAGGGCGTCCCTCGCCGCATTTGCTACGATGGCGATTTGCTACTTCTGCAGAAGCGGCGGCGTCGACGACGACGACGACGACGACGACGCTCGCGAGAGGCTCTGTGATATTTGAAAAACACATGTAAAAAATATAATTCAGACTGCCGCCTCCCACCCTACGCTGTACCGCTTTGGAAAATGCTTTATCTGCGACATTCGCCTCAATCACATCTGAGAGTAATTCTAAATAAAACACCTGTTGCTAATTGTTCGTCGTTCCAGACACTGCTTGCTATACGGCCACGACGCGCAACTGATTTCGAAAATTCGTTTGCCTCCTGTGAGGATCGAACTCACGACCCCTGGTTTACTAGACCAGTGCTCTGCCACTGAGCTAAAGAGGCGCGGCCTAGCGGTAGTTTTGCGTACTTCGTGCTTACGCTCGTCTGGATCATCAGGCTTAAGCTGACAACACTTCATATTACCGACTAATATTTGCAGCTATGGCGCACCATTACTGCTTGGCTACACATCTCACACGTAACCGATGTGCTCTCCAACCAACACCACTTACATTTCAGAACATGTCTTTGACACATGTCTACGAAATCACCTTCACCTTCAGATACACTTCCTTGCGACTGATGGAGACGTAGGCAAAGTTTTAAGTTGCTATTTCCATTACGTCACATTGATCAGAGAAACGGTAATTTACATCTGCAGCGGAACAAAATTACGTTCCGCCCAGCGTGGGGCTCGAACCCACGACCCTGAGATTAAGAGTCTCATGCTCTACCGACTGAGCTAGCCGGGCTGCGTCGGTGACTACGTGTCGGGTCGCACGACACACAGTTCTCGTTTCGGTGGGGTGGTCCCATACAGAATCTCTCCATGCTGCCTAATGTTTTCCTAGCGTCACACACGTCACGTACTTCAGTTTTATTTCATAATCATTTCTGAGAGGTACAGGAATTGCATGAAAACCTGCAGCGCTAGTGGTGTCAAAATTAACACACATATTTGATTTGACTCAGAAGCCGAACGGGTTACTTTCCGACGCTGTCTTAGATGCGCAAATGCCAGCCAAAACTCGCGGTGACGGCACTCAGCCGACCATTTCGCTAGATAACACCGTTCTGGCTGTGTGTGTATCAAGCTCAAGTGCATCTCCAAGCAGGAAATGGACAACAGCAACATTCAGACGATTTCGTACTGCTCAATAGCTACACTAAAACGGTGTGTTTCTTTTGCAGAATTGGAAAAACACGACCGTGACAGGATTCGAACCTGCAATCTTCGGATCCGAAGTCCGACGCCTTATCCATTAGGCCACACGGTCACTGGCCGCCAAGTATTCCTTACATTCGTGTCATCTCGAAACGCTCATACCGCTGAGGAATTGTGTTTTCGTTCTACACAGCCGCTGCCTCTTGCTGCTTCCCACCCATTCGTTACATGCAAGCCTTTACGAGACCGACCAAGTAGAGATTGGGAATCAAGACCACACACTTTGTGCATTCGAAATCGAAGGCAGGGCGTCCCTCGCCGCATTTGCTACGATGGCGATTTGCTACTTCTGCAGAAGCGGCGGCGTCGACGACGACGACGACGACGACGACGCTCGCGAGAGGCTCTGTGATATTTGAAAAACACATGTAAAAAATATAATTCAGACTGCCGCCTCCCACCCTACGCTGTACCGCTTTGGAAAATGCTTTATCTGCGACATTCGCCTCAATCACATCTGAGAGTAATTCTAAATAAAACACCTGTTGCTAATTGTTCGTCGTTCCAGACACTGCTTGCTATACGGCCACGACGCGCAACTGATTTCGAAAATTCGTTTGCCTCCTGTGAGGATCGAACTCACGACCCCTGGTTTACTAGACCAGTGCTCTGCCACTGAGCTAAAGAGGCGCGGCCTAGCGGTAGTTTTGCGTACTTCGTGCTTACGCTCGTCTGGATCATCAGGCTTAAGCTGACAACACTTCATATTACCGACTAATATTTGCAGCTATGGCGCACCATTACTGCTTGGCTACACATCTCACACGTAACCGATGTGCTCTCCAACCAACACCACTTACATTTCAGAACATGTCTTTGACACATGTCTACGAAATCACCTTCACCTTCAGATACACTTCCTTGCGACTGATGGAGACGTAGGCAAAGTTTTAAGTTGCTATTTCCATTACGTCACATTGATCAGAGAAACGGTAATTTACATCTGCAGCGGAACAAAATTACGTTCCGCCCAGCGTGGGGCTCGAACCCACGACCCTGAGATTAAGAGTCTCATGCTCTACCGACTGAGCTAGCCGGGCTGCGTCGGTGACTACGTGTCGGGTCGCACGACACACAGTTCTCGTTTCGGTGGGGTGGTCCCATACAGAATCTCTCCATGCTGCCTAATGTTTTCCTAGCGTCACACACGTCACGTACTTCAGTTTTATTTCATAATCATTTCTGAGAGGTACAGGAATTGCATGAAAACCTGCAGCGCTAGTGGTGTCAAAATTAACACACATATTTGATTTGACTCAGAAGCCGAACGGGTTACTTTCCGACGCTGTCTTAGATGCGCAAATGCCAGCCAAAACTCGCGGTGACGGCACTCAGCCGACCATTTCGCTAGATAACACCGTTCTGGCTGTGTGTGTATCAAGCTCAAGTGCATCTCCAAGCAGGAAATGGACAACAGCAACATTCAGACGATTTCGTACTGCTCAATAGCTACACTAAAACGGTGTGTTTCTTTTGCAGAATTGGAAAAACACGACCGTGACAGGATTCGAACCTGCAATCTTCGGATCCGAAGTCCGACGCCTTATCCATTAGGCCACACGGTCACTGGCCGCCAAGTATTCCTTACATTCGTGTCATCTCGAAACGCTCATACCGCTGAGGAATTGTGTTTTCGTTCTACACAGCCGCTGCCTCTTGCTGCTTCCCACCCATTCGTTACATGCAAGCCTTTACGAGACCGACCAAGTAGAGATTGGGAATCAAGACCACACACTTTGTGCATTCGAAATCGAAGGCAGGGCGTCCCTCGCCGCATTTGCTACGATGGCGATTTGCTACTTCTGCAGAAGCGGCGGCGTCGACGACGACGACGACGACGACGACGCTCGCGAGAGGCTCTGTGATATTTGAAAAACACATGTAAAAAATATAATTCAGACTGCCGCCTCCCACCCTACGCTGTACCGCTTTGGAAAATGCTTTATCTGCGACATTCGCCTCAATCACATCTGAGAGTAATTCTAAATAAAACACCTGTTGCTAATTGTTCGTCGTTCCAGACACTGCTTGCTATACGGCCACGACGCGCAACTGATTTCGAAAATTCGTTTGCCTCCTGTGAGGATCGAACTCACGACCCCTGGTTTACTAGACCAGTGCTCTGCCACTGAGCTAAAGAGGCGCGGCCTAGCGGTAGTTTTGCGTACTTCGTGCTTACGCTCGTCTGGATCATCAGGCTTAAGCTGACAACACTTCATATTACCGACTAATATTTGCAGCTATGGCGCACCATTACTGCTTGGCTACACATCTCACACGTAACCGATGTGCTCTCCAACCAACACCACTTACATTTCAGAACATGTCTTTGACACATGTCTACGAAATCACCTTCACCTTCAGATACACTTCCTTGCGACTGATGGAGACGTAGGCAAAGTTTTAAGTTGCTATTTCCATTACGTCACATTGATCAGAGAAACGGTAATTTACATCTGCAGCGGAACAAAATTACGTTCCGCCCAGCGTGGGGCTCGAACCCACGACCCTGAGATTAAGAGTCTCATGCTCTACCGACTGAGCTAGCCGGGCTGCGTCGGTGACTACGTGTCGGGTCGCACGACACACAGTTCTCGTTTCGGTGGGGTGGTCCCATACAGAATCTCTCCATGCTGCCTAATGTTTTCCTAGCGTCACACACGTCACGTACTTCAGTTTTATTTCATAATCATTTCTGAGAGGTACAGGAATTGCATGAAAACCTGCAGCGCTAGTGGTGTCAAAATTAACACACATATTTGATTTGACTCAGAAGCCGAACGGGTTACTTTCCGACGCTGTCTTAGATGCGCAAATGCCAGCCAAAACTCGCGGTGACGGCACTCAGCCGACCATTTCGCTAGATAACACCGTTCTGGCTGTGTGTGTATCAAGCTCAAGTGCATCTCCAAGCAGGAAATGGACAACAGCAACATTCAGACGATTTCGTACTGCTCAATAGCTACACTAAAACGGTGTGTTTCTTTTGCAGAATTGGAAAAACACGACCGTGACAGGATTCGAACCTGCAATCTTCGGATCCGAAGTCCGACGCCTTATCCATTAGGCCACACGGTCACTGGCCGCCAAGTATTCCTTACATTCGTGTCATCTCGAAACGCTCATACCGCTGAGGAATTGTGTTTTCGTTCTACACAGCCGCTGCCTCTTGCTGCTTCCCACCCATTCGTTACATGCAAGCCTTTACGAGACCGACCAAGTAGAGATTGGGAATCAAGACCACACACTTTGTGCATTCGAAATCGAAGGCAGGGCGTCCCTCGCCGCATTTGCTACGATGGCGATTTGCTACTTCTGCAGAAGCGGCGGCGTCGACGACGACGACGACGACGACGACGCTCGCGAGAGGCTCTGTGATATTTGAAAAACACATGTAAAAAATATAATTCAGACTGCCGCCTCCCACCCTACGCTGT
Source organism: Schistocerca americana (assembly GCF_021461395.2). Taxonomy (NCBI): domain Eukaryota; kingdom Metazoa; phylum Arthropoda; class Insecta; order Orthoptera; family Acrididae; genus Schistocerca; species Schistocerca americana. The sequence goes on from NW_025725554.1 coordinate 459,779, forward strand.
ACCGCTTTGGAAAATGCTTTATCTGCGACATTCGCCTCAATCACATCTGAGAGTAATTCTAAATAAAACACCTGTTGCTAATTGTTCGTCGTTCCAGACACTGCTTGCTATACGGCCACGACGCGCAACTGATTTCGAAAATTCGTTTGCCTCCTGTGAGGATCGAACTCACGACCCCTGGTTTACTAGACCAGTGCTCTGCCACTGAGCTAAAGAGGCGCGGCCTAGCGGTAGTTTTGCGTACTTCGTGCTTACGCTCGTCTGGATCATCAGGCTTAAGCTGACAACACTTCATATTACCGACTAATATTTGCAGCTATGGCGCACCATTACTGCTTGGCTACACATCTCACACGTAACCGATGTGCTCTCCAACCAACACCACTTACATTTCAGAACATGTCTTTGACACATGTCTACGAAATCACCTTCACCTTCAGATACACTTCCTTGCGACTGATGGAGACGTAGGCAAAGTTTTAAGTTGCTATTTCCATTACGTCACATTGATCAGAGAAACGGTAATTTACATCTGCAGCGGAACAAAATTACGTTCCGCCCAGCGTGGGGCTCGAACCCACGACCCTGAGATTAAGAGTCTCATGCTCTACCGACTGAGCTAGCCGGGCTGCGTCGGTGACTACGTGTCGGGTCGCACGACACACAGTTCTCGTTTCGGTGGGGTGGTC
>NW_025725555.1:2500-7500 GCF_021461395.2 Schistocerca americana
CTAAGCACCAGCATGGAACAACACCCAGTGCATCCTCTCTGCCACATTAGACAATCCACACTATCATAACCAGACCGGGAGGTCCACTCGGAAAACAGAATATCCCACCCTTCCGACAACCACCATTGCTCAGCTAAGCCACCAACACCCACACATGTCCTACACAGGGGTGCACCCAACATCACAATACTGCCTCCTGTCACACCACACAAACAATGGCACGAATGAAAGACACAGGTCTGCCACAAGCATGGAATCAGAGCGCCGCCTGTTATGAGCCAAAGGTGCACCCTGACGTGGCAAATCAGATGATGCCGCAGTCATTTACTTACGATAATCACAATCAACAAACCAGCCCCCCCCCCCCCCCCCCGAAAACACCTTCCTTACAACAATGTGTGCCTTAACCTAACCCGTATTGTGCCTTAACCTAACCCGTATTGTGCCTTAACCTAACCCGTATTGTGCCTTAACCTAACCCATATTGCGCCTTAACCTAACCCATATTGCGCCTTAACCTAACCCATATTGCGCCTTAACCTAACCCATATTGCGCCTTAACCTAACCCATATTGCGCCTTAACCTAACCCATATTGTGCCTTAACCTAACCTATATTGTACCTTAACCTAACCCATATTGTACCTTAACCTAACCCATATTGTACCTTAACCTAACCTATATTGTACCTTAACCTAACCTATATTGTACCTTAACCTAACCTATATTGGGCCTTAACCTAACCTATATTGGGCCTTAACCTAACCTATATTGGGCCTTAACCTAACCTATATTGGGCCTTAACCTAACCTATATTGGGCCTTAACGTAACCCACGTTGCGCCTTAACCTAACCTATATTGTACCTTAACCTAACCCATATTGTACCTTAACCTAACCCATATTGTACCTTAACCTAACCTATATTGGGCCTTACCTAACCTATATTGGGCCTTAACCTAACCTATATTGGGCCTTAACCTAACCTATATTGGGCCTTAACGTAACCCACGTTGCGCCTTAACGTAACCCACGTTGCGCCTTAACGTAACCCACGTTGCGCCTTAACGTAACCCACGTTGCGCCTTAACGTAACCCACGTTGCGCCTTAACCTAACCCATATTGCGCCTTAACCTAACCCATATTGCGCCTTAACCTAACCCATATTGCGCCTTAACCTAACCCATATTGTACCTTAACCTAACCTATATTGTACCTTAACCTAACCTATATTGTACCTTAACCTAACCTATATTGGGCCTTAACCTAACCTATATTGGGCCTTAACCCTAACCTATATTGGGCCTTAACCTAACCTATATTGGGCCTTAACCTAACCTATATTGGGCCTTAACGTAACCCACGTTGCGCCTTAACGTAACCCACGTTGCGCCTTAACGTAACCCACGTTGCGCCTTAACGTAACCCACGTTGCGCCTTAACGTAACCCACGTTGCGCCTTAACCTAACCCATATTGCGCCTTAACCTAACCCATATTGCGCCTTACCCTAACCCATATTGCGCCTTAACCTAACCCATATTGTGCCTTAACCTAACCTATATTGTACCTTAACCTAACCCATATTGTACCTTAACCTAACCTATATTGTACCTTAACCTAACCTATATTGTACCTTAACCTAACCTATATTGTACCTTAACCTAACCCATATTGCGCCTTAACCTAACCCATATTGCGCCTTAACCTAACCCATATTGCGCCTTAACCTAACCCATATTGCGCCTTAACCTAACCCATATTGCGCCTTAACCTAACCCATATTGCGCCTTAACCTAACCCATATTGCGCCTTAACCTAACCCATATTGCGCCTTAACCTAACCCATATTGCGCCTTAACCTAACCCATATTGTACCTTAACCTAACCCATATTGTACCTTAACCTAACCTATATTGTACCTTAACCTAACCTATATTGTACCTTAACCTAACCTATATTGTACCTTAACCTAACCTATATTGGGCCTTAACCTAACCTATATTGGGCCTTAACCTAACCTATATTGGGCCTTAACCTAACCTATATTGGGCCTTAACCTAACCTATATTGGGCCTTAACGTAACCCACGTTGCGCCTTAACGTAACCCACGTTGCGCCTTAACGTAACCCACGTTGCGCCTTAACGTAACCCACGTTGCGCCTTAACGTAACCCACGTTGCGCCTTAACGTAACCCACGTTGCGCCTTAACGTAACCCACGTTGCGCCTTAACGTAACCCACGTTGCGCCTTAACCCAACACACGTTGCGCCTTAACCCAACACACGTTGGGCCTTAACCCAACACACGTTGGGCCTTAACCCAACACACGTTGGGCCTTAACCCAACACACGTTGGGCCTTAACCCAACACACGTTGGGCCTTAACCCAACACACGTTGGGCCTTAACCCAACACACGTTGGGCCTTAACCCAACACACGTTGGGCCTTAACCCAACACACGTTGGGCCTTAACCCAACACACGTTGGGCCTTAACCCAACACACGTTGGGCCTTAACCCAACACACGTTGGGCCTTAACCCAACACACGTTGGGCCTTAACCCAACACACGTTGGGCCTTAACCCAACACACGTTGGGCCTTAACCCAACACACGTTGGGCCTTAACCCAACACACGTTGGGCCTTAACCCAACACACGTTGGGCCTTAACCCAACACACGTTGGGCCTTAACCTGCTCTGTAATTGTCATACGACGCGTTAAATTAGTGTGGTGTTGCCTAACTGCAACCCCCGCAATATAGTTTGCTACTCGCACTGCCTGGTCCCCAGAGTATCGCTTCATGTTAAACACCTTGCAGCTATACACTGTAATGCGGATGGCAGCAGGACGTACATGCTCAATGCCCTTCGCAGTTGTTCATTGGCATTTGCATGGCGAAGCACAGCCTACGTTGTGGTACGGCGTGTGTCAACTGTCCGCTGATGTTGTACGTCCAAATCACACACTGTACTGCACATTGGTCCTCATGTACTGAATGATACATCGTGGTACATGTGTGACCGTACCACGACTGCGCCAACAACGGCGAACCATACGGTCCAAATATTGTGCACTCAGCTACGTGTCGTCTCCCTATAAGAGCTGGATTGCAGTATGGTATGCCGTGGATGGCGATCAGCATGAGCCGTCTGTTGATGTAGTGGCGCGTGTTGTCAGACGTAGTCGTCTCTTCTCACACACCGTGATAGCATGGTGCACTGCGTTCCACATCTGCGACATGCGACAGAGGCCGGTTGACAGTCGTTCGCGCAATGGACATCGCATACGTACGGGGGCCACCTTCCACGTGTTCGCGAAGCGTGCACATGTTGTTGCGTGTATGTGGGCAGACATAGTGTGTCGTGACACCTGACACAGGCATGCAACAATCGTTGAATTTGCAAATGGCGATGGACGTCTACGTTTGCTGGTGACGTTACGCAAATGAACAACTGGTAAACGGTTGTGGTGCGGTTGTTCTCGCTAGAGGTGAATCAGTGATGGCGACGATCGGTTGAGCTACCAACCGGTTGTTTCAGCGATACCCACCATGCCCACGAACGTGAATGGCATGTGGGTGTGAAGCGATACGCGGCGGTGGCTGGGTGGGACCGTCCCCGGCCGGTGAGGGGGGGCCTCCCGGCGTGCTGGCCGCGCGGTGCGTGGGCGCACGCGCTACAGCCGGCTGGTGGGGGCGGCCAGTGGCAGGCGCGCCGGCCGACGGAGGCGGCAGGCGGCGCAGCTGCGCGCCGGCGCACCCTGCACGCGGCGCCGTGCGGCCAAAGTAGGTCCTCGCGGGCCCGGTGCGAAGCGCGGTGGACATCTGCAGTGTGCTGGTCCGATTGAGGACTGTGTGCGCTGAGGATGCGCCGCCGCCCGGCGCTCGGCGCCGCGACGCCGTCTGCTGCTCGGTCGCCTCTGCGGTTCTCGCAGGTGGTTTGTATCGCAGCTGTGCGGACGTGTTGGCGCGTGCGCTGTGCTGGGAGAGTTCGCTTCGGCACCCAAGTGGGGCTTTTGTCCTTCTGTGGCGCTGGCGTTGGAGCTGCCGGCCACCGTAGGTGGCGCGTGTTGTCTCCCGCCGGCAATGCCACGACAGCACGCTCCCGGGCCTCTGTCGGCAGCGGCAAGCTCAGTTGGGAGCACGGGTGGTCGCACCTAAAGCGTCTACTCGCCAAACTCCGGGCGATTGCGCCTCTCTCGAACCCGACCAAGTACTTAGGACGGCGCTGCGCGCCGCCGGGACCTGAGAGGGTTTCGAGGTGTATTGTGCAGGGGAGCTCAGCCTCCTCCTGTTTGCAGAATAATTGAGCGGACGCTTGCGTGTTCGCGCGGGCCCCCGGGACACACTCCCGGGCGGCCGGCTGCTCAGCTCTAGTTGACGCAGCTCCCTGGTTGATCCTGCCAGTAGTCATATGCTTGTCTCAAAGATTAAGCCATGCATGTCTCAGTACAAGCCGCATTAAGGTGAAACCGCGAATGGCTCATTAAATCAGTTATGGTTCCTTAGATCGTACCCACGTTACTTGGATAACTGTGGTAATTCTAGAGCTAATACATGCAAACAGAGTCCCGACCAGAGATGGAAGGGACGCTTTTATTAGATCAAAACCAATCGGTCGGCTCGTCCGGTCCGTTTGCCTTGGTGACTCTGAATAACTTTGGGCTGATCGCACGGTCCTCGTACCGGCGACGCATCTTTCAAATGTCTGCCTTATCAACTGTCGATGGTAGGTTCTGCGCCTACCATGGTTGTAACGGGTAACGGGGAATCAGGGTTCGATTCCGGAGAGGGAGCCTGAGAAACGGCTACCACATCCAAGGAAGGCAGCAGGCGCGCAAATTACCCACTCCCGGCACGGGGAGGTAGTGACGAAAAATAACGATACGGGACTCATCCGAGGCCCCGTAATCGGAATGAGTACACTTTAAATCCTTTAACGAGTATCTATTGGAGGGCAAGTCTGGTGCCAGCAGCCGCGGTAATTCCAGCTCCAA
>NW_025725555.1:17500-22500 GCF_021461395.2 Schistocerca americana
CAGAATATCCCACCCTTCCGACAACCACCATTGCTCAGCTAAGCCACCAACACCCACACATGTCCTACACAGGGGTGCACCCAACATCACAATACTGCCTCCTGTCACACCACACAAACAATGGCACGAATGAAAGACACAGGTCTGCCACAAGCATGGAATCAGAGCGCCGCCTGTTATGAGCCAAAGGTGCACCCTGACGTGGCAAATCAGATGATGCCGCAGTCATTTACTTACGATAATCACAATCAACAAACCAGCCCCCCCCCCCCCCCGAAAACACCTTTCCTTACAACAATGTGTGCCTTAACCTAACCCGTATTGTGCCTTAACCTAACCCGTATTGTGCCTTAACCTAACCCGTATTGTGCCTTAACCTAACCCATATTGCGCCTTAACCTAACCCATATTGCGCCTTAACCTAACCCATATTGCGCCTTAACCTAACCCATATTGCGCCTTAACCTAACCCATATTGCGCCTTAACCTAACCCATATTGTGCCTTAACCTAACCTATATTGTACCTTAACCTAACCCATATTGTACCTTAACCTAACCCATATTGTACCTTAACCTAACCTATATTGTACCTTAACCTAACCTATATTGTACCTTAACCTAACCTATATTGGGCCTTAACCTAACCTATATTGGGCCTTAACCTAACCTATATTGGGCCTTAACCTAACCTATATTGGGCCTTAACCTAACCTATATTGGGCCTTAACGTAACCCACGTTGCGCCTTAACCTAACCTATATTGTACCTTAACCTAACCCATATTGTACCTTAACCTAACCCATATTGTACCTTAACCTAACCTATATTGGGCCTTAACCTAACCTATATTGGGCCTTAACCTAACCTATATTGGGCCTTAACCTAACCTATATTGGGCCTTAACGTAACCCACGTTGCGCCTTAACGTAACCCACGTTGCGCCTTAACGTAACCCACGTTGCGCCTTAACGTAACCCACGTTGCGCCTTAACGTAACCCACGTTGCGCCTTAACCTAACCCATATTGCGCCTTAACCTAACCCATATTGCGCCTTAACCTAACCCATATTGCGCCTTAACCTAACCCATATTGTACCTTAACCTAACCTATATTGTACCTTAACCTAACCTATATTGTACCTTAACCTAACCTATATTGGGCCTTAACCTAACCTATATTGGGCCTTAACCTAACCTATATTGGGCCTTAACCTAACCTATATTGGGCCTTAACCTAACCTATATTGGGCCTTAACGTAACCCACGTTGCGCCTTAACGTAACCCACGTTGCGCCTTAACGTAACCCACGTTGCGCCTTAACGTAACCCACGTTGCGCCTTAACGTAACCCACGTTGCGCCTTAACCTAACCCATATTGCGCCTTAACCTAACCCATATTGCGCCTTACCCTAACCCATATTGCGCCTTAACCTAACCCATATTGTGCCTTAACCTAACCTATATTGTACCTTAACCTAACCCATATTGTACCTTAACCTAACCTATATTGTACCTTAACCTAACCTATATTGTACCTTAACCTAACCTATATTGTACCTTAACCTAACCCATATTGCGCCTTAACCTAACCCATATTGCGCCTTAACCTAACCCATATTGCGCCTTAACCTAACCCATATTGCGCCTTAACCTAACCCATATTGCGCCTTAACCTAACCCATATTGCGCCTTAACCTAACCCATATTGCGCCTTAACCTAACCCATATTGCGCCTTAACCTAACCCATATTGCGCCTTAACCTAACCCATATTGTACCTTAACCTAACCCATATTGTACCTTAACCTAACCTATATTGTACCTTAACCTAACCTATATTGTACCTTAACCTAACCTATATTGTACCTTAACCTAACCTATATTGGGCCTTAACCTAACCTATATTGGGCCTTAACCTAACCTATATTGGGCCTTAACCTAACCTATATTGGGCCTTAACCTAACCTATATTGGGCCTTAACGTAACCCACGTTGCGCCTTAACGTAACCCACGTTGCGCCTTAACGTAACCCACGTTGCGCCTTAACGTAACCCACGTTGCGCCTTAACGTAACCCACGTTGCGCCTTAACGTAACCCACGTTGCGCCTTAACGTAACCCACGTTGCGCCTTAACCCAACACACGTTGCGCCTTAACCCAACACACGTTGGGCCTTAACCCAACACACGTTGGGCCTTAACCCAACACACGTTGGGCCTTAACCCAACACACGTTGGGCCTTAACCCAACACACGTTGGGCCTTAACCCAACACACGTTGGGCCTTAACCCAACACACGTTGGGCCTTAACCCAACACACGTTGGGCCTTAACCCAACACACGTTGGGCCTTAACCCAACACACGTTGGGCCTTAACCCAACACACGTTGGGCCTTAACCCAACACACGTTGGGCCTTAACCCAACACACGTTGGGCCTTAACCCAACACACGTTGGGCCTTAACCCAACACACGTTGGGCCTTAACCCAACACACGTTGGGCCTTAACCCAACACACGTTGGGCCTTAACCCAACACACGTTGGGCCTTAACCCAACACACGTTGGGCCTTAACCCAACACACGTTGGGCCTTAACCCAACACACGTTGGGCCTTAACCTGCTCTGTAATTGTCATACGACGCGTTAAATTAGTGTGGTGTTGCCTAACTGCAACCCCCGCAATATAGTTTGCTACTCGCACTGCCTGGTCCCCAGAGTATCGCTTCATGTTAAACACCTTGCAGCTATACACTGTAATGCGGATGGCAGCAGGACGTACATGCTCAATGCCCTTCGCAGTTGTTCATTGGCATTTGCATGGCGAAGCACAGCCTACGTTGTGGTACGGCGTGTGTCAACTGTCCGCTGATGTTGTACGTCCAAATCACACACTGTACTGCACATTGGTCCTCATGTACTGAATGATACATCGTGGTACATGTGTGACCGTACCACGACTGCGCCAACAACGGCGAACCATACGGTCCAAATATTGTGCACTCAGCTACGTGTCGTCTCCCTATAAGAGCTGGATTGCAGTATGGTATGCCGTGGATGGCGATCAGCATGAGCCGTCTGTTGATGTAGTGGCGCGTGTTGTCAGACGTAGTCGTCTCTTCTCACACACCGTGATAGCATGGTGCACTGCGTTCCACATCTGCGACATGCGACAGAGGCCGGTTGACAGTCGTTCGCGCAATGGACATCGCATACGTACGGGGGCCACCTTCCACGTGTTCGCGAAGCGTGCACATGTTGTTGCGTGTATGTGGGCAGACATAGTGTGTCGTGACACCTGACACAGGCATGCAACAATCGTTGAATTTGCAAATGGCGATGGACGTCTACGTTTGCTGGTGACGTTACGCAAATGAACAACTGGTAAACGGTTGTGGTGCGGTTGTTCTCGCTAGAGGTGAATCAGTGATGGCGACGATCGGTTGAGCTACCAACCGGTTGTTTCAGCGATACCCACCATGCCCACGAACGTGAATGGCATGTGGGTGTGAAGCGATACGCGGCGGTGGCTGGGTGGGACCGTCCCCGGCCGGTGAGGGGGGGCCTCCCGGCGTGCTGGCCGCGCGGTGCGTGGGCGCACGCGCTACAGCCGGCTGGTGGGGGCGGCCAGTGGCAGGCGCGCCGGCCGACGGAGGCGGCAGGCGGCGCAGCTGCGCGCCGGCGCACCCTGCACGCGGCGCCGTGCGGCCAAAGTAGGTCCTCGCGGGCCCGGTGCGAAGCGCGGTGGACATCTGCAGTGTGCTGGTCCGATTGAGGACTGTGTGCGCTGAGGATGCGCCGCCGCCCGGCGCTCGGCGCCGCGACGCCGTCTGCTGCTCGGTCGCCTCTGCGGTTCTCGCAGGTGGTTTGTATCGCAGCTGTGCGGACGTGTTGGCGCGTGCGCTGTGCTGGGAGAGTTCGCTTCGGCACCCAAGTGGGGCTTTTGTCCTTCTGTGGCGCTGGCGTTGGAGCTGCCGGCCACCGTAGGTGGCGCGTGTTGTCTCCCGCCGGCAATGCCACGACAGCACGCTCCCGGGCCTCTGTCGGCAGCGGCAAGCTCAGTTGGGAGCACGGGTGGTCGCACCTAAAGCGTCTACTCGCCAAACTCCGGGCGATTGCGCCTCTCTCGAACCCGACCAAGTACTTAGGACGGCGCTGCGCGCCGCCGGGACCTGAGAGGGTTTCGAGGTGTATTGTGCAGGGGAGCTCAGCCTCCTCCTGTTTGCAGAATAATTGAGCGGACGCTTGCGTGTTCGCGCGGGCCCCCGGGACACACTCCCGGGCGGCCGGCTGCTCAGCTCTAGTTGACGCAGCTCCCTGGTTGATCCTGCCAGTAGTCATATGCTTGTCTCAAAGATTAAGCCATGCATGTCTCAGTACAAGCCGCATTAAGGTGAAACCGCGAATGGCTCATTAAATCAGTTATGGTTCCTTAGATCGTACCCACGTTACTTGGATAACTGTGGTAATTCTAGAGCTAATACATGCAAACAGAGTCCCGACCAGAGATGGAAGGGACGCTTTTATTAGATCAAAACCAATCGGTCGGCTCGTCCGGTCCGTTTGCCTTGGTGACTCTGAATAACTTTGGGCTGATCGCACGGTCCTCGTACCGGCGACGCATCTTTCAAATGTCTGCCTTATCAACTGTCGATGGTAGGTTCTGCGCCTACCATGGTTGTAACGGGTAACGGGGAATCAGGGTTCGATTCCGGAGAGGGAGCCTGAGAAACGGCTACCACATCCAAGGAAGGCAGCAGGCGCGCAAATTACCCACTCCCGGCACGGGGAGGTAGTGACGAAAAATAACGATACGGGACTCATCCGAGGCCCCGTAATCGGAATGAGTACACTTTAAATCCTTTAACGAGTATCTATTGGAGGGCAAGTCTGGTGCCAGCAGCCGCGGTAATTCCAGCTCCAATAGCGTATATTAAAGTTGTTGCGGTTAAAAAGCTCGTAGTTGGATTTGTGTCCCACGCTGTTGGTTCACCGCCCG
>NW_025725556.1:2500-7500 GCF_021461395.2 Schistocerca americana
AGCTAGGAGGCGCTCCATCCATGTCGGTACCGGTGAGCGTTGCACTCGCAGTCGCAAAAACGTACGGCAAGTATATTACTCGGAAGAGTCAATGACAGTCCAAGCCCCCCTGCGTGGGAAGAGTCTTCCTAGGCCATGACCCACCGGAAGGGCGCAGCGTCCCCCACCCCAGACATGTGACGTCACACTATCGGTATTGACGACTAGACTGATTCCTTATAATCATTTGCCATACACCGGTGGAAGCTGCCGAGACGAGTAACTACATAGCGGGCTCGCCGTGTCACTAATGTACAGAGATACAATAGTTTCGACTGGAACCGGATTAAACGTATACACGGCGCTGATTAGTAATAGATAGAGCCATCAGAATACAGATAATGTATACAACTGTCCGTATACATGCTGAAAGACTCTGCTCACAATCACACGTCAGCCAGACACTCTTATCACGCACTACTCTCTGCCTGTAACAGGCACACAGACAATATCTAAGCACCAGCATGGAACAACACCCAGTGCATCCTCTCTGCCACATTAGACAATCCACACTATCATAACCAGACCGGGAGGTCCACTCGGAAAACAGAATATCCCACCCTTCCGACAACCACCATTGCTCAGCTAAGCCACCAACACCCACACATGTCCTACACAGGGGTGCACCCAACATCACAATACTGCCTCCTGTCACACCACACAAACAATGGCACGAATGAAAGACACAGGTCTGCCACAAGCATGGAATCAGAGCGCCGCCTGTTATGAGCCAAAGGTGCACCCTGACGTGGCAAATCAGATGATGCCGCAGTCATTTACTTACGATAATCACAATCAACAAACCAGCCCCCCCCCCCCCCCCGAAAACACCTTTCCTTACAACAATGTGTGCCTTAACCTAACCCGTATTGTGCCTTAACCTAACCCGTATTGTGCCTTAACCTAACCCGTATTGTGCCTTAACCTAACCCATATTGCGCCTTAACCTAACCCATATTGCGCCTTAACCTAACCCATATTGCGCCTTAACCTAACCCATATTGCGCCTTAACCTAACCCATATTGCGCCTTAACCTAACCCATATTGTGCCTTAACCTAACCTATATTGTACCTTAACCTAACCCATATTGTACCTTAACCTAACCCATATTGTACCTTAACCTAACCTATATTGTACCTTAACCTAACCTATATTGTACCTTAACCTAACCTATATTGGGCCTTAACCTAACCTATATTGGGCCTTAACCTAACCTATATTGGGCCTTAACCTAACCTATATTGGGCCTTAACCTAACCTATATTGGGCCTTAACGTAACCCACGTTGCGCCTTAACCTAACCTATATTGTACCTTAACCTAACCCATATTGTACCTTAACCTAACCCATATTGTACCTTAACCTAACCTATATTGGGCCTTAACCTAACCTATATTGGGCCTTAACCTAACCTATATTGGGCCTTAACCTAACCTATATTGGGCCTTAACGTAACCCACGTTGCGCCTTAACGTAACCCACGTTGCGCCTTAACGTAACCCACGTTGCGCCTTAACGTAACCCACGTTGCGCCTTAACGTAACCCACGTTGCGCCTTAACCTAACCCATATTGCGCCTTAACCTAACCCATATTGCGCCTTAACCTAACCCATATTGCGCCTTAACCTAACCCATATTGTACCTTAACCTAACCTATATTGTACCTTAACCTAACCTATATTGTACCTTAACCTAACCTATATTGGGCCTTAACCTAACCTATATTGGGCCTTAACCTAACCTATATTGGGCCTTAACCTAACCTATATTGGGCCTTAACCTAACCTATATTGGGCCTTAACGTAACCCACGTTGCGCCTTAACGTAACCCACGTTGCGCCTTAACGTAACCCACGTTGCGCCTTAACGTAACCCACGTTGCGCCTTAACGTAACCCACGTTGCGCCTTAACGTAACCCACGTTGCGCCTTAACCTAACCCATATTGCGCCTTAACCTAACCCATATTGCGCCTTACCCTAACCCATATTGCGCCTTAACCTAACCCATATTGTGCCTTAACCTAACCTATATTGTACCTTAACCTAACCCATATTGTACCTTAACCTAACCTATATTGTACCTTAACCTAACCTATATTGTACCTTAACCTAACCTATATTGTACCTTAACCTAACCCATATTGCGCCTTAACCTAACCCATATTGCGCCTTAACCTAACCCATATTGCGCCTTAACCTAACCCATATTGCGCCTTAACCTAACCCATATTGCGCCTTAACCTAACCCATATTGCGCCTTAACCTAACCCATATTGCGCCTTAACCTAACCCATATTGCGCCTTAACCTAACCCATATTGCGCCTTAACCTAACCCATATTGTACCTTAACCTAACCCATATTGTACCTTAACCTAACCTATATTGTACCTTAACCTAACCTATATTGTACCTTAACCTAACCTATATTGTACCTTAACCTAACCTATATTGGGCCTTAACCTAACCTATATTGGGCCTTAACCTAACCTATATTGGGCCTTAACCTAACCTATATTGGGCCTTAACCTAACCTATATTGGGCCTTAACGTAACCCACGTTGCGCCTTAACGTAACCCACGTTGCGCCTTAACGTAACCCACGTTGCGCCTTAACGTAACCCACGTTGCGCCTTAACGTAACCCACGTTGCGCCTTAACGTAACCCACGTTGCGCCTTAACGTAACCCACGTTGCGCCTTAACGTAACCCACGTTGCGCCTTAACCCAACACACGTTGCGCCTTAACCCAACACACGTTGGGCCTTAACCCAACACACGTTGGGCCTTAACCCAACACACGTTGGGCCTTAACCCAACACACGTTGGGCCTTAACCCAACACACGTTGGGCCTTAACCCAACACACGTTGGGCCTTAACCCAACACACGTTGGGCCTTAACCCAACACACGTTGGGCCTTAACCCAACACACGTTGGGCCTTAACCCAACACACGTTGGGCCTTAACCCAACACACGTTGGGCCTTAACCCAACACACGTTGGGCCTTAACCCAACACACGTTGGGCCTTAACCCAACACACGTTGGGCCTTAACCCAACACACGTTGGGCCTTAACCCAACACACGTTGGGCCTTAACCCAACACACGTTGGGCCTTAACCCAACACACGTTGGGCCTTAACCCAACACACGTTGGGCCTTAACCTGCTCTGTAATTGTCATACGACGCGTTAAATTAGTGTGGTGTTGCCTAACTGCAACCCCCGCAATATAGTTTGCTACTCGCACTGCCTGGTCCCCAGAGTATCGCTTCATGTTAAACACCTTGCAGCTATACACTGTAATGCGGATGGCAGCAGGACGTACATGCTCAATGCCCTTCGCAGTTGTTCATTGGCATTTGCATGGCGAAGCACAGCCTACGTTGTGGTACGGCGTGTGTCAACTGTCCGCTGATGTTGTACGTCCAAATCACACACTGTACTGCACATTGGTCCTCATGTACTGAATGATACATCGTGGTACATGTGTGACCGTACCACGACTGCGCCAACAACGGCGAACCATACGGTCCAAATATTGTGCACTCAGCTACGTGTCGTCTCCCTATAAGAGCTGGATTGCAGTATGGTATGCCGTGGATGGCGATCAGCATGAGCCGTCTGTTGATGTAGTGGCGCGTGTTGTCAGACGTAGTCGTCTCTTCTCACACACCGTGATAGCATGGTGCACTGCGTTCCACATCTGCGACATGCGACAGAGGCCGGTTGACAGTCGTTCGCGCAATGGACATCGCATACGTACGGGGGCCACCTTCCACGTGTTCGCGAAGCGTGCACATGTTGTTGCGTGTATGTGGGCAGACATAGTGTGTCGTGACACCTGACACAGGCATGCAACAATCGTTGAATTTGCAAATGGCGATGGACGTCTACGTTTGCTGGTGACGTTACGCAAATGAACAACTGGTAAACGGTTGTGGTGCGGTTGTTCTCGCTAGAGGTGAATCAGTGATGGCGACGATCGGTTGAGCTACCAACCGGTTGTTTCAGCGATACCCACCATGCCCACGAACGTGAATGGCATGTGGGTGTGAAGCGATACGCGGCGGTGGCTGGGTGGGACCGTCCCCGGCCGGTGAGGGGGGGCCTCCCGGCGTGCTGGCCGCGCGGTGCGTGGGCGCACGCGCTACAGCCGGCTGGTGGGGGCGGCCAGTGGCAGGCGCGCCGGCCGACGGAGGCGGCAGGCGGCGCAGCTGCGCGCCGGCGCACCCTGCACGCGGCGCCGTGCGGCCAAAGTAGGTCCTCGCGGGCCCGGTGCGAAGCGCGGTGGACATCTGCAGTGTGCTGGTCCGATTGAGGACTGTGTGCGCTGAGGATGCGCCGCCGCCCGGCGCTCGGCGCCGCGACGCCGTCTGCTGCTCGGTCGCCTCTGCGGTTCTCGCAGGTGGTTTGTATCGCAGCTGTGCGGACGTGTTGGCGCGTGCGCTGTGCTGGGAGAGTTCGCTTCGGCACCCAAGTGGGGCTTTTGTCCTTCTGTGGCGCTGGCGTTGGAGCTGCCGGCCACCGTAGGTGGCGCGTGTTGTCTCCCGCCGGCAATGCCACGACAGCACGCTCCCGGGCCTCTGTCGGCAGCGGCAAGCTCAGTTGGGAGCACGGGTGGTCGCACCTAAAGCGTCTACTCGCCAAACTCCGGGCGATTGCGCCTCTCTCGAACCCGACCAAGTACTTAGGACGGCGCTGCGCGCCGCCGGGACCTGAGAGGGTTTCGAGGTGTATTGTGCAGGGGAGCTCAGCCTCCTCCTGTTTGCAGAATAATTGAGCGGACGCTTGCGTGTTCGCGCGGGCCCCCGGGACACACTCCCGGGCGGCCGGCTGCTCAGCTCTAGTTGACGCAGCTCCCTGGTTGATCCTGCCAGTAGTCATATGCTTGTCTCAAAGATTAAGCCATGCATGTCTCAGTACAAGCCGCATTAAGGTGAAACCGCGAATGGCTC
>NW_025725556.1:12500-20000 GCF_021461395.2 Schistocerca americana
TCTCGCCGTTGGTTGGCCTCGTGCTGGCCGGCGGTGCAGGATGCGCGCGCCTGCGCGGCGTTCGCGCCCCGGTGCTTCAACCTGCGTGCAGGATCCGAGCTCGGTCCCGTGCCTTGGCCTCCCACGGATCTTCCTTGCTGCGAGGCCGCGTCCGCCTTAGCGTGCTCCTCCGGGGGCGCGCGGGTGCGCGGATTCTCTTCGGCCGCCATTCAACGATCAACTCAGAACTGGCACGGACTGGGGGAATCCGACTGTCTAATTAAAACAAAGCATTGCGATGGCCCTAGCGGGTGTTGACGCAATGTGATTTCTGCCCAGTGCTCTGAATGTCAACGTGAAGAAATTCAAGCAAGCGCGGGTAAACGGCGGGAGTAACTATGACTCTCTTAAGGTAGCCAAATGCCTCGTCATCTAATTAGTGACGCGCATGAATGGATTAACGAGATTCCCGCTGGGATCTGTTCCCGGCGCCGCCCTGCCCCTACCGGTCGACCATGGGTGTCTATAGTTCGATGTCGGGACTCGGAATCGTCTGTAGACGACTTAGGTACCGGGCGGGGTGTTGTACTCGGTAGAGCAGTTGCCACGCTGCGATCTGTTGAGACTCAGCCCTAGCTTGGGGGATTCGTCTTGTCGCGAGACGAGACCCCCAGGGGCTGGTCGCCAACAGGGGCACGTGTGGGCTGCTTTTTGCTTATGCTTCTGTACGGCGTATCGGTCTGGCCGGGCGCGCCGCACCCAGGGCGCTGCATTGGGTGCGGCGGACGGCGGCGTATCGGTTGGCGGGCCCCCTGCCGCCTGCGCGGGCGCTGCGATGGGTGCCGCCTCCGTGCGCGCGGCGGGGGAGGCGGCGCCGGCCGGGCGCCTTGTGGTCTGCCGCGCTACAGCGTATCGCTTTGGCGACGGGCGATGGGTGCCGCGATGGGTGCCGGACGGTCGATGTCGGCCCACCGGCCGGCGCGCCGCGCGGAGGCGGCGTCGTCGGGCGGGTGTCGGGCGGTCGACGGTACGTTGTCGCCGTCCCCCACCCGTCGTGTGGTAACATAGCGTCCACCGCCGTCCGGTGACCTACAATACCCCTACACCATGGATGTGAAATAAAATATAATAACACATGATGCTCCGCAAGAAAATAGACTTGGGATAGGGTGTGTCGTTGGCAAGTCCCCGGGGCGGCTAGTGTGGGTGGTGATAAGTCCGTAGTGGGCGAGGTATTACGACGATGCCGCCATCTATGCGCATGTGACGCAACGACATTGACATCGAGCCCAGAAACGGCACCTCCATCTACAGGGATCCGACGGAACTACGCCAACCATGCCGGCAAAACAGTATCGCCATCTATGAAAATACGGCGAAACCACATGCAATACCTCCATCTATGCGAATCTGACAACACTACGTCCGCCATGTCGAGCGCACCGCAAAACATACCGCCATCTGTAGGTCTCCCGCAACATGACCTCCTGCAACGACGATACCGTCATCTATGAGACGCCAAGCCGACTAAGACAGCCATGGGCCCACAGTGCCCTTCTTTCGACCCCACCCACAAAGCCTGCATCCTCTGTCGACAACAGCACCCCAACGCCAGCGCCTCTGCCGCACGAAGTCGTGGACCGGCAATCACTCCACCTGCACCTGTTCGTGCCCCACCCCAACCGCCCAACTCGCAGCTCCAGCGGATGAACGGCGGACTTTGCTCGCACTCGCAATGTGCAATCCACCCCTATAACGTGCGTTTCATGAAGAGTTATGTCCAATATGCGACATTCCCGCTGTCCCTATACATGAGCTGCGAGCTGTACCACGTACGAGCTACAGACGCGAGCGCGTTGCTCTCTGTACGAATGCAGATGCTCAGCGGCAGCTAGGAGGCGCTCCATCCATGTCGGTACCGGTGAGCGTTGCACTCGCAGTCGCAAAAACGTACGGCAAGTATATTACTCGGAAGAGTCAATGACAGTCCAAGCCCCCCTGCGTGGGAAGAGTCTTCCTAGGCCATGACCCACCGGAAGGGCGCAGCGTCCCCCACCCCAGACATGTGACGTCACACTATCGGTATTGACGACTAGACTGATTCCTTATAATCATTTGCCATACACCGGTGGAAGCTGCCGAGACGAGTAACTACATAGCGGGCTCGCCGTGTCACTAATGTACAGAGATACAATAGTTTCGACTGGAACCGGATTAAACGTATACACGGCGCTGATTAGTAATAGATAGAGCCATCAGAATACAGATAATGTATACAACTGTCCGTATACATGCTGAAAGACTCTGCTCACAATCACACGTCAGCCAGACACTCTTATCACGCACTACTCTCTGCCTGTAACAGGCACACAGACAATATCTAAGCACCAGCATGGAACAACACCCAGTGCATCCTCTCTGCCACATTAGACAATCCACACTATCATAACCAGACCGGGAGGTCCACTCGGAAAACAGAATATCCCACCCTTCCGACAACCACCATTGCTCAGCTAAGCCACCAACACCCACACATGTCCTACACAGGGGTGCACCCAACATCACAATACTGCCTCCTGTCACACCACACAAACAATGGCACGAATGAAAGACACAGGTCTGCCACAAGCATGGAATCAGAGCGCCGCCTGTTATGAGCCAAAGGTGCACCCTGACGTGGCAAATCAGATGATGCCGCAGTCATTTACTTACGATAATCACAATCAACAAACCAGCCCCCCCCCCCCCCCCCGAAAACACCTTTCCTTACAACAATGTGTGCCTTAACCTAACCCGTATTGTGCCTTAACCTAACCCGTATTGTGCCTTAACCTAACCCGTATTGTGCCTTAACCTAACCCATATTGCGCCTTAACCTAACCCATATTGCGCCTTAACCTAACCCATATTGCGCCTTAACCTAACCCATATTGCGCCTTAACCTAACCCATATTGCGCCTTAACCTAACCCATATTGTGCCTTAACCTAACCTATATTGTACCTTAACCTAACCCATATTGTACCTTAACCTAACCCATATTGTACCTTAACCTAACCTATATTGTACCTTAACCTAACCTATATTGTACCTTAACCTAACCTATATTGGGCCTTAACCTAACCTATATTGGGCCTTAACCTAACCTATATTGGGCCTTAACCTAACCTATATTGGGCCTTAACCTAACCTATATTGGGCCTTAACGTAACCCACGTTGCGCCTTAACCTAACCTATATTGTACCTTAACCTAACCCATATTGTACCTTAACCTAACCCATATTGTACCTTAACCTAACCTATATTGGGCCTTAACCTAACCTATATTGGGCCTTAACCTAACCTATATTGGGCCTTAACCTAACCTATATTGGGCCTTAACGTAACCCACGTTGCGCCTTAACGTAACCCACGTTGCGCCTTAACGTAACCCACGTTGCGCCTTAACGTAACCCACGTTGCGCCTTAACGTAACCCACGTTGCGCCTTAACCTAACCCATATTGCGCCTTAACCTAACCCATATTGCGCCTTAACCTAACCCATATTGCGCCTTAACCTAACCCATATTGTACCTTAACCTAACCTATATTGTACCTTAACCTAACCTATATTGTACCTTAACCTAACCTATATTGGGCCTTAACCTAACCTATATTGGGCCTTAACCTAACCTATATTGGGCCTTAACCTAACCTATATTGGGCCTTAACGTAACCCACGTTGCGCCTTAACGTAACCCACGTTGCGCCTTAACGTAACCCACGTTGCGCCTTAACGTAACCCACGTTGCGCCTTAACGTAACCCACGTTGCGCCTTAACGTAACCCACGTTGCGCCTTAACCTAACCCATATTGCGCCTTAACCTAACCCATATTGCGCCTTACCCTAACCCATATTGCGCCTTAACCTAACCCATATTGTGCCTTAACCTAACCTATATTGTACCTTAACCTAACCCATATTGTACCTTAACCTAACCTATATTGTACCTTAACCTAACCTATATTGTACCTTAACCTAACCTATATTGTACCTTAACCTAACCCATATTGCGCCTTAACCTAACCCATATTGCGCCTTAACCTAACCCATATTGCGCCTTAACCTAACCCATATTGCGCCTTAACCTAACCCATATTGCGCCTTAACCTAACCCATATTGCGCCTTAACCTAACCCATATTGCGCCTTAACCTAACCCATATTGCGCCTTAACCTAACCCATATTGCGCCTTAACCTAACCCATATTGTACCTTAACCTAACCCATATTGTACCTTAACCTAACCTATATTGTACCTTAACCTAACCTATATTGTACCTTAACCTAACCTATATTGTACCTTAACCTAACCTATATTGGGCCTTAACCTAACCTATATTGGGCCTTAACCTAACCTATATTGGGCCTTAACCTAACCTATATTGGGCCTTAACCTAACCTATATTGGGCCTTAACGTAACCCACGTTGCGCCTTAACGTAACCCACGTTGCGCCTTAACGTAACCCACGTTGCGCCTTAACGTAACCCACGTTGCGCCTTAACGTAACCCACGTTGCGCCTTAACGTAACCCACGTTGCGCCTTAACGTAACCCACGTTGCGCCTTAACGTAACCCACGTTGCGCCTTAACCCAACACACGTTGCGCCTTAACCCAACACACGTTGGGCCTTAACCCAACACACGTTGGGCCTTAACCCAACACACGTTGGGCCTTAACCCAACACACGTTGGGCCTTAACCCAACACACGTTGGGCCTTAACCCAACACACGTTGGGCCTTAACCCAACACACGTTGGGCCTTAACCCAACACACGTTGGGCCTTAACCCAACACACGTTGGGCCTTAACCCAACACACGTTGGGCCTTAACCCAACACACGTTGGGCCTTAACCCAACACACGTTGGGCCTTAACCCAACACACGTTGGGCCTTAACCCAACACACGTTGGGCCTTAACCCAACACACGTTGGGCCTTAACCCAACACACGTTGGGCCTTAACCCAACACACGTTGGGCCTTAACCCAACACACGTTGGGCCTTAACCCAACACACGTTGGGCCTTAACCCAACACACGTTGGGCCTTAACCCAACACACGTTGGGCCTTAACCCAACACACGTTGGGCCTTAACCTGCTCTGTAATTGTCATACGACGCGTTAAATTAGTGTGGTGTTGCCTAACTGCAACCCCCGCAATATAGTTTGCTACTCGCACTGCCTGGTCCCCAGAGTATCGCTTCATGTTAAACACCTTGCAGCTATACACTGTAATGCGGATGGCAGCAGGACGTACATGCTCAATGCCCTTCGCAGTTGTTCATTGGCATTTGCATGGCGAAGCACAGCCTACGTTGTGGTACGGCGTGTGTCAACTGTCCGCTGATGTTGTACGTCCAAATCACACACTGTACTGCACATTGGTCCTCATGTACTGAATGATACATCGTGGTACATGTGTGACCGTACCACGACTGCGCCAACAACGGCGAACCATACGGTCCAAATATTGTGCACTCAGCTACGTGTCGTCTCCCTATAAGAGCTGGATTGCAGTATGGTATGCCGTGGATGGCGATCAGCATGAGCCGTCTGTTGATGTAGTGGCGCGTGTTGTCAGACGTAGTCGTCTCTTCTCACACACCGTGATAGCATGGTGCACTGCGTTCCACATCTGCGACATGCGACAGAGGCCGGTTGACAGTCGTTCGCGCAATGGACATCGCATACGTACGGGGGCCACCTTCCACGTGTTCGCGAAGCGTGCACATGTTGTTGCGTGTATGTGGGCAGACATAGTGTGTCGTGACACCTGACACAGGCATGCAACAATCGTTGAATTTGCAAATGGCGATGGACGTCTACGTTTGCTGGTGACGTTACGCAAATGAACAACTGGTAAACGGTTGTGGTGCGGTTGTTCTCGCTAGAGGTGAATCAGTGATGGCGACGATCGGTTGAGCTACCAACCGGTTGTTTCAGCGATACCCACCATGCCCACGAACGTGAATGGCATGTGGGTGTGAAGCGATACGCGGCGGTGGCTGGGTGGGACCGTCCCCGGCCGGTGAGGGGGGGCCTCCCGGCGTGCTGGCCGCGCGGTGCGTGGGCGCACGCGCTACAGCCGGCTGGTGGGGGCGGCCAGTGGCAGGCGCGCCGGCCGACGGAGGCGGCAGGCGGCGCAGCTGCGCGCCGGCGCACCCTGCACGCGGCGCCGTGCGGCCAAAGTAGGTCCTCGCGGGCCCGGTGCGAAGCGCGGTGGACATCTGCAGTGTGCTGGTCCGATTGAGGACTGTGTGCGCTGAGGATGCGCCGCCGCCCGGCGCTCGGCGCCGCGACGCCGTCTGCTGCTCGGTCGCCTCTGCGGTTCTCGCAGGTGGTTTGTATCGCAGCTGTGCGGACGTGTTGGCGCGTGCGCTGTGCTGGGAGAGTTCGCTTCGGCACCCAAGTGGGGCTTTTGTCCTTCTGTGGCGCTGGCGTTGGAGCTGCCGGCCACCGTAGGTGGCGCGTGTTGTCTCCCGCCGGCAATGCCACGACAGCACGCTCCCGGGCCTCTGTCGGCAGCGGCAAGCTCAGTTGGGAGCACGGGTGGTCGCACCTAAAGCGTCTACTCGCCAAACTCCGGGCGATTGCGCCTCTCTCGAACCCGACCAAGTACTTAGGACGGCGCTGCGCGCCGCCGGGACCTGAGAGGGTTTCGAGGTGTATTGTGCAGGGGAGCTCAGCCTCCTCCTGTTTGCAGAATAATTGAGCGGACGCTTGCGTGTTCGCGCGGGCCCCCGGGACACACTCCCGGGCGGCCGGCTGCTCAGCTCTAGTTGACGCAGCTCCCTGGTTGATCCTGCCAGTAGTCATATGCTTGTCTCAAAGATTAAGCCATGCATGTCTCAGTACAAGCCGCATTAAGGTGAAACCGCGAATGGCTCATTAAATCAGTTATGGTTCCTTAGATCGTACCCACGTTACTTGGATAACTGTGGTAATTCTAGAGCTAATACATGCAAACAGAGTCCCGACCAGAGATGGAAGGGACGCTTTTATTAGATCAAAACCAATCGGTCGGCTCGTCCGGTCCGTTTGCCTTGGTGACTCTGAATAACTTTGGGCTGATCGCACGGTCCTCGTACCGGCGACGCATCTTTCAAATGTCTGCCTTATCAACTGTCGATGGTAGGTTCTGCGCCTACCATGGTTGTAACGGGTAACGGGGAATCAGGGTTCGATTCCGGAGAGGGAGCCTGAGAAACGGCTACCACATCCAAGGAAGGCAGCAGGCGCGCAAATTACCCACTCCCGGCACGGGGAGGTAGTGACGAAAAATAACGATACGGGACTCATCCGAGGCCCCGTAATCGGAATGAGTACACTTTAAATCCTTTAACGAGTATCTATTGGAGGGCAAGTCTGGTGCCAGCAGCCGCGGTAATTCCAGCTCCAATAGCGTATATTAAAGTTGTTGCGGTTAAAAAGCTCGTAGTTGGATTTGTGTCCCACGCTGTTGGTTCACCGCCCG